>NW_015172605.1:384047-424839 GCF_001447785.1 Gekko japonicus | reverse complement strand
CGTTGTTTGGGCAATACTTTTACCTGATCTTGAAGAGATGCAATCTTTCAAATGGAAATATAGGGGAGTTCTAGGAAAATGGGGATTATGCTAGGAAATGGGAGCGTGCAGACTGAACCAGCAGAAAGCATGTGGGACTCTGGCTGCGCAGACCAAGAGTCTTAAGGCAAGGGTGGGTAGCAACATAGCCACAAGTTCAAGAAGCAGAGATTATAGAGGTCGTTGGGGATGGGGGGGGGAGAGCGAGAGTGTCTCTGTGTGTCATCTGTTATTAGGGAATCTTAGGAGGTGGGCTTTGCAGGTCCCCTCCCTTGGGATGACATAGTGGGGAGGTCTTGCTGGACCCCTCCCAGAAGACAACCCCTCTGTGATCCGTTCCAAAAAGTCATGTATGCAGTGGAGAAAGGGGGGGTCTAGATTGGGCAATTTGTTGTCGTTGTTCAGTTGCACAGTCGAGTCCGACTCTTCGCGACCCCATGGACCAGATCACGCCAGGCCTTCCGGTCTTCCGTCGTCCCCTGAAGTTTGCTCAACTTCATGTTCATTGCATCAATGACACTGTCTAACCATCTCATCCTTTACCGTCCTCATCTTCTTTGACCTTCAATCTTTCCCAGCATCAGGGTCTTCTCCAGTGAGTGCGCCCTTCTCATTTGGTGGCCAAAGTATTTGAGCTTCATTTTCATTATCTGGCCTTCCAGGGAACAGTCAGGGTTGATTTCTTTTAGGATTGACTGATTTGATCTTCTTGCAGTCCAAGGGACTCTCAAGAGTCTTCTCGAGCACCATAGTTCTAAAGGATCTATTCTTTGGTGCTCGGCCTTCCTTATAGTCCAACTCTCGCAGCCATACATGAATACTGGGAATACCATTGCTTTGACCATGCGGACTTTTGTTGGCAGGGTGATGTCTCTACTTTTTATCATGCTGTTTAGGTTCGCCATCGCTTTCCTCCCAAGGAGCAGGCATCTTTTAATTTCATGGCTGCTGTCACAGTCTGCGGTGATCTGGGATCCCAGGAACATGAAGTCTGTCTCTACTTCCACGACTTCCCCTTCTATTTGCCAAGGAGTGATGGGGCCGGATGCCATGATCTTAGTTTTTTTGATGTTGAGCTTCAAGCCCACTTTTGCGCTTGAGAGGAATTAGAAAGGAATGGAGATGCACAGTTGGTGTGAAGTACATTTTAGAAATTATAGAAACAGCATAGAAGTTTCTTAGGTGGGGTTAGCTACAATGCTATTGCAAGGTCTGTGTGATACAATAGGGGAGGCAGTCCACAGAAACCTGTATTACATTTTCAGACTCTCTCTCTCTCATATACTTTAATCTCATATACCCTTCCTATAACAATTCCTCATCAGTCTAACAGAGACATCCTACTGAGGTCTATCCAAGGGGGCTTACTCCCAGGGAAGTGTCCTCAGGATTGGACTATAAAGAGCTCTATTCAAATCCTTAACCACTGAGCTTGCTAATACTTTCTCTTCTTTCAGTTCCTTAGATCAATTTGCTCAATCCCTCATCAAACTCAAATCTTATTGGCTCTTGCAACTATGAGTAAATTATTATTACACTTCTATCACATGGCTCTTTCCTAATGATTGTGGCTCCCAGGAATAGGTTGAAAATGATTGCCTGGGAAGCACCCACACAGCACCATGCCATGTACCCAGATGGCTCAGGTTAGCCTGATCTCATTAGATTTTGGAAGCTAGGCAGGGTCAGCTCTGACTAGTATTTGGATGGGAGACCTCCAAGGAATACCAGGGACATGATGCAGAGTCAGGCAATGGCAAATCATCTTTGAATGTCTCTTGCCTTGAAAATCCTACATGGTTACCATGAGTTGGCTATGACTTGCTAGCACTTTCCATCACCACAGGGCAAGTGCGCTTTAATGCCCAGAACCATTTGGGCAAGGCCTAATGTGTAACTACTGTCAGTAGCGTGAGATGGACCCACAGCTCAATTGGCTCTCATAGCACTGCCATAACATACAAAATAGTAAAAAGCTCAGTAGCACATTTAAGAAACTGTATTGTAGCATAATTATTACTGTAGCACAATGGTGTTCAGAAAGCCACACACTCTTTTCCAATCTCACTTCAGTGCGAGTCCCTGTCCTCAGATTCACAGCCCCAAGAATACAGAGCATCACCCTGGAGGAAATGGCTACTTTGGAGAGCGGACTCCCTTGCATTAGACTCCCCCCCCCCAATCTCTGTGCCTGACTGGCCTCGGAAACGTGGAGGAGAACGAGGAAATGGGCTGGGGGGTTGGGGGAGAGTCTATCACTGTGGGATCCATCTCTCCTAAGGAATGTCCATCCCGTCTTCTAGCTCTCCCTCTTGGAGTTTTCCCCACCACTAGCATTATCCCTTTCCAATGCGAGGCAAACGGATCCAAGCAAAGAAGCCTTGAGTCAACCCAGCCTCAAAGTCCCCTTGGGAAGGAGGCGGCAGCACCTCTGCACGCTGCACCTTACTGGGTGCCTGACAGCATCCTTCAGACTGCTCAGCAGATGGCACTTTCCCTTCCCTTCTCCCCCCCCCCCCCAGCTTGGGATGCTGCATGGGGGAGACCACTCCCCATGGCCATGCTGGTCCGAACTGGGTGGGAATTGGTGGAGAAGGGGGAAGATCACCGCAACAGTGTTCACCCCGTGACAAATACCTTGAATAAACCTTTGTTGGTCATAAAGGTGCTCCTGGACTCTAAATTTGTTCTCAGCTTAGAGGAAACACTGTGGGCAACCCTCCTCTCAAGGCTGTTTCTGAGAGGTGTTCGGGCATTCCGGCCAGCCAGGGTTGCAGCTGATGGGTTGGGAGGAAGAAGAGCCTCTACCGTTTGCAACCATCCAGGTGGGGGCAGAAAGGCAGCCCTTCAAGGTCGGCTCCCCCTCCTCCCCCGGGCTCATAGAGCCCGTCCTCTCCTTGCCAGGCACGCCAAAACCCATTGCAGAAGCCCAGCTTGGTGCGCCTGGCTCTGCTGCACATGGGAACCGTGGGGCATCCGCTCCCAGCAGGCTGCTCAGTACCCGCCCCCAGCAAAGCGTGCAGACTACAAGGTTCGGCATCCTCTGTGGCGGCGGGCCCCTGGTGCTCTCCCTCCCTCTGCCCCCTCCCGCCCAGTCTGCACCAGCTGGATGGGGATGGATGGGGCCAGCCAGCAGCGGCCCCTGTGCCCGGTCTAGTGGCCGGAGAGGACCAGGAAGAGGAGAGGAGAAGAAGAAGAGAAGAGATTGGATTAATACCCCGCCCTTCACTACCCAAAGGTGTCTCAGAGCGGCTTACAAACTCCTTTCCCTCCCCCTCCCCACAACAGACACCCCCTGTGAGGTGGGTGGGGCTGAGAGAACTCTGACACAAACTGCTCTTTTTCAAGGACAGCTGTGCCAGAGCTTGTGACTGACCCAAGGTCACATCAGCAGGTGCAAGAGGAGGAGTGGGGAATCAAACCCGGTTCTCCCAGATTAGAGTCCGCACACTTCACCACTACACCAAACTGGCTCTGGCACCTCAGGAGGTGCTGAGCTGGGCCAGATGAGCAAAGCCAGGGCGATCGTCCCCAAACTGGTTTTTAAAAAGTTTTTTAAAAAGTAAAATAAACCCCTTCCACTTTCAAAGCAGGGAGGGGGATGCAGGGGGGGGGAGGTTGCAAGCATTGCAAGCCCTGGGGGAGGCTGAGTTCCCAATGGAGAATTTTGGGGGATGGACCCCCACCCCCAAGCCCCCCCCAAAGTTGACACCTATGATGTCAGGGTGTGCTAAGGCTTACTGTAGTTATGCCTGGATGATCTGGAAAGAGTTTCAAGCTTATACCTTGAATAAGGCTTTGCTGGTCTTAAAGGTGCCACTGGACTCAAACTTTGTTCTATTGCTTCAGACCAACACAGCTACCCACCTGGATGTGTTAAAAATTAACTCTGCCTGCATTTCTGCCCACTTTCAATTGTTTTGGTTCATTGGCATTGCTTCTTATCATTCTCCTCTAGCACTATTTAAAGAATTAGCTGATTGTTTACCCCCCATTTCCTGTCTGACTCCTCGTTTGTCAACTGTCTGCAGTACTCCTTGATGAAGGGTGGGCAGGAAAACCCTGCGTGACTAAACAGATTGAAACAAGGAAGGTGAGCAAAGTCCAAGAATAATAAAAATTGTGAACTGGTTCAATGTACACAGATCAACAGGTGTTGCAATACAGGTGCCGCTTTTCATAGGAAATCTTTATCCTCCAAACAGCACCAGTATTAACACTGTTCAATAAAACTGAATGCAGCTGCTGTGGTGAGCTTTTGCATGCCAAAGTGTATAAGTGTATTAGTGTACAAGTATAACCACAATAACACCCAACAAGGGAAGACCATCCACAATTCACAACAATATATGCTCAAAACTGTATATTACATTTACTAAAGTACAAAGATAACCCAATAGAATATATAGGCACGTATCCAACAGATTGTTCATGACAACTAAGCATATTTTACAAAAAGAACCTGTTCAAAACCAACAGACTCTGGCAGAAGACGCCCACTGTGGAAAGAATAACAGCCATACCTCTCTCTCAGGTATAAATCAAGACGTTTCAATGATCTTCAGCAGCAGCTGGTAAAACAGAACTGTGAAGCAATCATAAATATACATAGAAAGACAAGGTCGCCTACATAGTGCATATATCAATTCAAAGACATAGAAAAAATGTACCTCACCCAAATTTCCAAAATAACATAGGCACAGCTAAGTAACTTCAATGGAATCCTAGAGTTCTCTATAAGGCAACCTGCCATTCATTTAACCATATACAAATCAATTGCAATACAGTTTCTTAAAGTCGACCCATCCCATTTTTCACAAACATGCCTGAGTTTCACATATACTCATATTCTACTGCAATCATCCTCAAATAAAAGCAGCAAAATCAAGCATCCGATTCATTTAATTTTGTGCTAAAGTTTTTAATTAAAAAATCAATCTACACTCCTTTTGCAATAAAATTTGATTAGCATTTTAAATGGTGAATGGTTTACTCTGATACACAAATGCTACAAAACCACTCATTTCTTCAGCACTATGCCTGGCTTGTGTGTAATGTTTTATCATCGGGGCTTGGCTAATGTTATTATGCACCCTAGAACGATGTTCCAACATGTGTGTATGGATAAAACGAGTGGATATACCCACGTATAAGAGCCCATAGGGACAGATGGACACTTTTACGATATTTAATGTTGAACATGTGGCCGAACTGCTACACTTAATTCTTATGTTCTTAGAAGGATCCTCAAAAACCTCCCCGTCTATTATGAATTTGCAGGCTGAACATTTCCTGCACCTGTGAAAGCCTTTAATTGTGCTACTGCCCCTGGTTCTTAAAGGGGCAACATCTGTTTTGACCAACAAAGCCTGCTACCCCAAGAGCACTCTCCCACTGAGTAAAATGGGGCTTATGTAAGAACATAAGAAGAACCATGCTGGGTCAACCCAAAAGCTCATCATTCTCTCCAGTGCTCCCTCTAAGCTGTGTAGTCTTGTGAGTAAAAATTCTACTTTGTGAACTACTGGCATTAAAGTTGTGAGAGAGCGATTTGGCTACTGCATAAATTAGTTTGCTCTGAAGCCATCCTTCTTGAGCTAAGACAAAAATGTGTGAGCCAGAGGCTAAAAAAAACTGTGAGCTAGCTCACACTGACTCAGCTTAGAGGGAACACTGATTCTCTCCATGCAGTGGCCAGCCAGCTGTTCCTAGGAAGTCCGCAGGGAGGATGACTGCAACAACATCCTCCTGCCCATGCACCCCAGCAACTGTCTCTAATACTGGAAGGTGCAGATATCCATCATGATTAGTAGCCATTGATAGCACAGTCCTTCATGAATTTGTCCAGTTCCCATTCAAAGCCTTCCCAATTGGTGGCCATCACCACAACACGTGGCAGCGAGTTCCACAATATCACTATGTACTGTGTGAAGAAGTACTTCCTTTTGTCTGTCATGAATCTCCCACCCTTGAGCTGTAGTGTATGAGCCTGGGTTCTAGTATTATGAGACAGAAAGAAGCTTGTCCAGTCATTTCCTATCCACTCTCCCTATACCATGTGTAATTTTATAGATCTTTATCATGTCTCCCCTTACTTGCCAGAAGAAGAAGAAGAAGACTTGGATTTATACCCCGCCCTTCACTCGGAGTCTCAGAGCATCTTACAATCTCCTTCCCTTTCTCTCCCCACAACAAACACTCTGTGAGGTAGGTGGGGCTGAGACAGCTCTGACTGAGGACTGCTTTTGAGACAACAGCTCTGAGAGAACTGTGGCTTGCCCAAGGTCTCCCAGCAGATGCATGTGGAGGAGTGAGGAATCAAACCTGGCTCTCCCAGATTACAGTCCGCACTCCTAACCACTACACCAAACACTACACACTAAGCTAAACGGCTCTAAACATTTTAACTGATCTTCATGGAGCGGTTGCTCTAGCCACCTGACCATTCTGATTGCTCTTTTCTGAATATTGTTCTCAGAGTAGTCCTATATTAAAAAGAAAATATTGGTGCTCACTATAGGAACATCATTAAAGCTGGCACCTTTTTTGCATTTTTTAAAATATGCAAAAAGATATGTCCCTGGACCAGTCTGTTTTATCTGCTTTTCAAAAACCAGTTCTTAGTGAAGGAGGTGGAAAATGAACTATTTAAAGACTTTAAAACCTCTCTGTTTTGTTATCCATTGATCTCAGGAAATGACAAGCAGGGGTGGTGCGGTGTCTTTATTAATGGCCAGGGTGCCCCTGCCCTCCCAAAACCCAAGACCCTCTGATATGGCCAGTGTTGGGTCATGCGAACACAAGCTTCTTGCACTCGCTGCTGGCCTGTCCCCTCCACCTGGCAAGAATTGCCATGGTCGCCCCTCGCTCCCCCCTCCCTGCAGTGCCACAAAGAGGACCCTTGGTGAGTCTGGGCCCCGGCTTATGGGACCTACGTAGTATTTCTTTCAATAGCTACCAGTTATAGAATGGGTAGAGCTAGGCACAAAATGGCGACTTGTACAAAAATTATAATGTTTCAGAGCAGGCCTGCAGTGCTTGCATGGGGAAACCATTCCTCTGTTGTTTCCCCAAAGCAAATTGCCACCCAGGACCAAATGGTAGCTTGCCCTGCCAGGCAATGCTCCCTCTAAGCTGTTGTTGTGTACTGACTAAGAGCACACACGCGGTCGGGTTCGCACATGGTCACGCGAACTAGCGGAGCTTCGCAACCAAGCACAATAGCCAGAGAGGATCCTGGGACAGGCCAATCAGTTACCCGGATCCCAGCAGGAACCTATGGGTGTGGGTGTATTGCAAATAAACCAATCACGGGTGTAGGTGTGTGCTGGGTGTGGCTTGAAACGGGGATTTAAGCAGGGTCTGGTCCCTGCTAAGGCATCTCAGTTTTTCCTGCCTTTAATAAACAAGGGCCCTGGCCACACAAGCTGGATATCGCGGGGGGGGGAGGCGTGGCTAATTGCCCTGGTGCAGTTTGATCCGCGATTACGTGATCAGGCGCGCAGGCGGCACACCTATAGGTCCTTCCCTCGGTGCAGGCGGGTAAACGAGGGACCGGGGGGGGGGAATGCCACGCGCCGGCACGATCACACCATGGGCATCTGAAGGGAGCCCATGGGAAACGTTTACTAGTACCTTGGAGGTACTAGTTTTTTAATGCGCATTGTCGGCGGTAAGCCACGGGTGCACTCCACTTCCCAGATCTTGGGGTGTGAATCGCGCCCGGATAATCCGCCCACCATCCGTGCCTCTCCCGCGGCAACTTTGCCGTGTGACCGGGGCCTATGAGCTGATTCACTAACAATGCATCTGGTATTTTACAGCTGTGGAGTCTGGTGAGCAAAAATTCTACTTTGTGGGCAACTGGCATTAAAGTCGTGAGTGAGTGATTTGGCTACTGCATAAATTCGTTCGCTCTGGAACCGTCCTTCCTGAGCTAAGACAAAAATGTGTGAGCTGGAGGCTAAAAAACTGTGAGCTAGCTCACACTAACTCAGCTTAGAGGGAACACTGCTGTGAATATATGCAGTGAGCCCTGTGTTTTTCCTGGAAGTGGAAAATGACAGTTTTGATGCATGGCGAAGGACTCAGTCCCAAGCCAGTGTGGTGCAGTGGTTTAGAGCACTGGATGAGGACCCAGGAAACTCAAGACTGAATCTCCACTCTGCCATGGAAGCTTGTACCAGTTACACACCCTCAGCTCACTGCAGCCCTGGAGGAGGTGCTGAGAGCTATTTTTACTTGCTTGGTGAGCAACTGGTCATTCCCCAGTGACCTTCTGCTCACTGCTGGATCAGACTCAATAAAAACACATTTCATTTTTCAATCTTTGCTTCAGCCTGCCATGCCATCAGAGCCCTGTTCAGATACATTTTTCTATTGTATGTCTTTAAAACAGTAATTTCTAAACAATGTGCTGCCAGCTGAAACTCTGCATGGTTCCCTGCTCTGGCTTTATTTCCCAACGGGAATGTGGAGTTCTGCCATCTGCAGGAGAAGAAGAAGAGAAGAAGAAGAGATTGGATTTATACCCTGCCCTTCACTACCCAAAGGTGTCTCAGAGCGGCTTACAAACTCCTTTCCCTCCCCCTCCCCACAACAGATACCCTGTGCAGGGCTGATAAAGCTCTGCCAGAAACTGCTGTTTTTCAAGAACAGCTGTGCCAGAACTATGGCTTGCCCAAGATCATCCATCCAGGTGCAAGTGGAGGAGTGGGGGATCAAACCCGGTTCTCCCAGATTAGAATCTGCACACTTAACCACAACACCAAACTGGCTCTCATTGAACTGAGTGCCCTCACAAGAGACTATTTTATTTATTTATTTTATTACATTTATACCCCGCCCTCCCCGCGAACGGGCTCAGGGTGGCTCACATAGGGCACCAAGTGCGTTCAATATACAAAATTTCATAATACAAAATACAAATTAAAACAAGTTAAAATCAGTTCTATGGATGCACATAAAGACTCCTAACATCTTGCGTGGCAGGGGGGGAAGGTTGGGGTGATGGAAAGATGTTACCCCCCCAGTGGTCTCTCACTATAGAATGGTCTCTCTCTATAAAGGAGCGGTGGTGGTAGTGGCAGTGGCGGCTCCTACTCATAAGCCTGGCGGAAGAGCTCCATCTTGCAGGCCCTGCGGAACTGCACAAGGTCCCGCAGGACCCTGATCTCCTCCGGGAGCTCATTCCATCAGATAGGAGCCACCACTGAGAAAGACCTGGCCCTTGTTGCCACAAGCTTGGCCTCCTTAGGGCCTGGGGTCACCAGCCGGTGTTGTGACCCCGACCAAAGTGCTCTTTGGGGAATATATGGGGAAATGCAGTCCCTGGCTATGTAGGGCTTTAAAGGTAAGCACCAGCACTTTGAAGCAAATCCGGTATGCTATAGGGAGCCAGTGCAGCACTTTCAGCACAGGTCGGGTGTGCTCCCAGCCCGGGACGCCCACCAACAACCTGGCCGCAGCATTCTGCACCAGCTGTAGCTTCCGGATTTGCAACAAAGGCAGCCCCATGTAGAGAGCATTGCAGTAGTCTAGCCTCGAGGTGACCGTCACATGGATCACTGTAGCTAGGTCATTACGGTCAAGGAAAGGAACCAACTGCCATATCAGCCGAAGATGATAAAAGGCTGTTCTGGCAGTGGCTGCCACCTGGGCCTCCATCGTTAAGGTAGGGTCCAGGAGCACTCCCAAACTCCTAACCTCCGAAGCTGGCACCAAAGGTGCCCTGTCGAAGGTCGGGAGTGGAAGCCCCAACCCCGATCCGGTCCGACCCAAGCACAGGACCTCCATCTTCACCAGGTTTAACTTCAGCCTGCTCAGCCTGAGCCACCCAGCCACAGCTTGTAAAGCCCGGTGCAGATCTTCTGGGTTGGAGTCCGACCGGCCGCCCAACATCAAATAGAGCTGGGTGTCATCTGCGTATTGATGACATCCTAGCCCATACCTCCAGACAATCTGGGCAAGGGGGCGCATATATATGTTAAATAGCATCGGGGAAAGCACAGCCCCCTGAGGCCCCCCACACTCAAGTGGGTGCCTCCGGGACTGTTGTTCCCCTAGCACTACCCTCTGTCCCCGACCTTGGAGAAATGAGGCAAGCCATTGAAGGGCAAGCCCCCTAATCCCCACGTCGGCGAGGCGGTGGGCCAGCAGCTGGTGGTCGACCGTATCAAATGCGGCCGACAGATCTAACAACAACAGCGCCGCCACACCGCCTTGATCCAGATGTCTACAGAGGTCATCAGTCAGGGCATCCAGTACTGTCTCCGTCCCATGTCCCGGGCGAAAGCCGGACTGGAATGGTCAAGGACAGAAGCGTCATCCAGGTAACTCTGTAGCTGAACTGCCACCGCCTTTTCAATCAATTTGCACAAATAGGGCAAATTGGACTACCCGTGACATACTTGCTTATGTTAAAACAATCAGGAAGAATAGGGTTACCAGATGTCCTCTTTTTTTTTGGTGACTGTACTCTTTGGGGCTTTAAAAAAAAAAGCTGATGAAAATGTCCTCATTTTGAGTTGGAAGGTTAGGAATATTCCTAGTTAGTAGCTATTATCACAGCTTAAATGATAGGGATATTTAAAATGAGATTTGTCATAGTCATCACATGTTTGAAGTAGTCAGTCCGAAAATATGACCTCTTTTTTTGCTTTTCAAAATATGGTAACCCTAAGGAAGAATGCTCGGAACATTGACTCATGTAGAAACACAGGAAAGGAGAGCCCCTATTGCATGGGGTTAATTCTCAAGAGCGCCTAAAGTAATCTGTTTTAAGTTTAGGAGTGTAATGTGTCTTCAGTTCTAATATGGAGAAAAGTATGCCGTAGTTATCAGCCATTTGGAAAGCAATGAGTTACAGAAAACTGAGGTCATTGAATGCATGCATAATGCGTAACTTGCAAGGCCGGTTTCAGGTTTGGAGGGCTGGGCAGACAGTGTCCAGGCCCCCCCCCCATGCCTGCTACCAGGCCCCACTTTTTGACCACCCACCCACATGCCCCCACCTGCCTGTGCATCCTTCCCCTGCCCACTCACAAAGTTCCACTGCTAGGGTTGCCAACCCCCAGGTGGGACCAGGAGAGCTCCAGGAATCACAAGTGATCTCCAGGCTATACAGATCAGTCCCCCTGGAGAAAATGGCTGCCTTGAAAGGAGGATTGTATGGTATCATACCCCACTGAGGTCTCTCCTATCCCCAAAACATGCCTGCCCCAGACTCCACCCCCAAATCTCCAGGAATTTTCCAACCCAGAGCTGGTAGTCCTAGCCCTGGCAGCTGATCCACCTCAGGGTATGATGTTGCTGGCCACCTCTGTTGCCAGAGAACTTTAATGATGGCCACTGATTTCTAAGCAGGTTGTCTCTCCGGTGGCCAATGGCAATTCTTGGGCAGATTGGATGCTCTCATGCAGCCCGTCTACACACACTCTTTGCTTCAGAGTGCTCAGTAATAATTTTATCTTTGCAAAGTAATCTTTTCACACAGGTCCTGGGCTGCAAATGTCCACTAAAACCTTTAAAAAGGGGGGGGGAGACCTTTAGGTATAAAAGGTCAAAGAGGTAATTGCGAAGTCATCAAAACTGCTGCGTGACTCAACCCTTCCCACAGAGGCTGGGACTGGGAATATGCTGAGCACATGTTTATGTAAATACATGGGTCTGAAGCCGCTAGTGGGACAGCGGATTCCCAAAACCATGCCTTCTTGGTGGTGGGGAGAGGGAAGAAAACCGCCCTGTAAGCATGTTTACTCTACAGTCACTCGGAAGTTGTAACTTGTCTCAGAGAGGTGACTCACTCATCCAGGTCTATAAAAGCCAAACCATTAAATAGCCTAAACCGTCAGAGTTCCACAACCTTCGAATTCATCCAGCACGATGCACCCAATCTCTGCAGCCGCCGGCTTTCTCTTGCTTGGTTTATCGGCATCTTTCAGGCTGCCTTTGTCAGATGAAGAGGACAGCAACAGCGATGAGTTCACAAAGGAAGATTTTGCATTTGCAGAGGTACAACTTCCCCTCTTGCCTTTGCTTTTCTCCCTCTTCTGTTGCTTTCCTCTATACTGAAACTCATCTACAGGGCACACAACTGCCTTTTAGCTTTAAATGCCCTGCACATACTTGGAAATAATACGTAGAATAATATCATCATTTTGCATTATTTTTCAATATGTGTCGTGCTGTTTTGTTGCATTGTTCACATGTATTCTATTGTTTGCATTGCACTCTCTTCTCATTCTGTAATCTGCCCTGACTCTCAGTGAGAAAGCGGGACTATAAATGAAGCAAGTAAGTCAACAACGCAACCATGTTGCTGTGTCGTTGGTTGCAGAAATTACTGTTATTTTCTTCTCCCCAGCGCTACCTAAAGGCTCATTACAATCTCCAGTCCAATCCTTCGGGCCTGCTGAAGAAGTCAGCCAGTTCAATGGCATCCAAACTTCGAGAGATGCAAGCATTCTTTGGACTGGAGGTGACGGGCAAGCTTGATGAAGAAACCTTTGACCTGATGCAGGAGCCAAGGTGTGGCGTCCCTGATGTGGGGGAATACAATTTTTTCCCTCGAAATCTGAAGTGGTCCCACAGTAATTTAACATACAGGTAAATTGTCTTTTATTCAAAATCTTTGTGTTGATATATATCCAGCCATATCAGCACCACAGACATGCAGTGCTATGTTTTGAGAGGCTGAGGTCAACTCATGTTTCAGTATGTACTCCTAATATGTAAATTTGGTGTGGTGGTTTGGTGTAGTGGTTAAGAGTGGTGGACTCCAATCTGGAGAACTGGGTTTGATTCCCCACTCCTCCACATGAAGCCAACTGGGTGACCCTGGGTCAGTCACAGTTCTCTCAGAATTCTCTCAGCCCCACCTACCTCACAGGGAGTCTGTTGTGGGCAGAGGAATGGAAGGTGATTGTAAGCCTCTTTGAGACTCCTTAGGGTAGAGAACAGAGGGATATAAAAACCAGCTCTCTTATTCTAAAAGAAATTGCCTTATACAGTCTGACCAGTGGTGAGTCTGTCTCTAAGTACTTTCTAGGCATCAGTTTTGCAGAGGATTTCTGTTACTAACGTATGTAGTAGGTTCAGGTGAATAGCTATGTTGGTCTGAAGCAGTAGAACAAAGTCTGAGTCCAGTGGCACCTTTAAAGCCAACAAAGTTTAATTATAGATAGGGACTCTGATAGATAGGGACTCTGGGGCAAGTGATGCTCTGTCTTCTTGGTGCTTGGGGGGGTCAACAGTGGGAGGGCTTCTAGTGTCCTGGCCCCACTGGTGGACCTCCTGATGGCACCTGGTATTTTTGGCCACTGTGTGACTGAGTGTTGGATTGGGTGGGCCTTTGGCCTGATCCAACATTGGCGTCTCTTATGTTCTTATGTGTATAAACGTATGCCCAGAATTGAAACTTGCTGGTCTTAAAGGTGCCACTGGACTCAACATTTGTTCACATATGCAATGTATATGGTGCTCCACTGAGTTCCCACTCTTTATTAAGCACTTATTTTCTGATGCAGGATCAGGCTCTTGGCATATTGTTGTGCTTTGAAATCATGTAAACTACCTTTCAGTGATTATTTAATACTAGTGTTGTTCCTCATGTTAACAAAATGTGAAAGGAAATTGTGGCCCTGTCCACATGAGAGGTTTTGGGCCGGGAGAGGGACGGATCGGGGCCGCAGCAAATGGGCCCGATCCCACAGCAACATCTGGGAATCGTGCTGCGCCCGTTCCCAGCCCGTTCCCAATCCGCCCCTCCCGGCCAAACCCCGCATCAAAAAAGAACCACCTACCTAGGTGGTTCTTTCCGAAAGGCTGCATCACTGCCGGCCGTGGGATTGCCGGCGCATCTTTTCGCCGGCGCATCCCCGGCCCCCAGCCGTACTGCTCATGCTTGAGCATGCGCAGTTCAGCAGTCTCCCCCTCCCAATCGTCTCTTCCTCCCCGGCATCTGATCGTGCCGGGGAGCAACGGCGCCGCGACTCAGGGGATCGTGGGATCCCGCCGCGGCGTCTCTTTTTTGGTGCAGCTTTTAAAAGCCGCACTTTGGCCAGTGTTTTCCCTGCCATGTGGCAGGGGCCTAAGTGTGGCATTTGTAAGCAGTATATATTTTGAGCTACCTCTACATTTTCAAAGATCAAGCAAGTCTTTGAGTTTGCTTCATCTCGCCGTCCTAACTCTCTTTCAATGCATCATTGGGTGGGTTAGGATGGAGCAGAAGGACATAAGAGTTTTGTGGAACATGTACCAGGATGCACCCAAAAGGAAAACAGAAATAAGGTGTTCAGTAACTTGCTGCTGAATCAACCATCAGAATCCTTAGGTGGAACTGTGTGGCTTTGCTCACCTTGGATGGCAGCAGTACAATTTAAATACACATGAACTAGAAAGCAAATCATGACAAAGTCAATGAAAAATAATTCTAAGTAGGATCAAGATGCTAGTCTGACTGAATCACTGGGGCTTGAATGGCTTTAACTTTGTATGGGGGGAGGGTAAAGTGCCATCAAGCAGTCCCCAAAACCTACGTTTTTGGGACCCTGAAGCTTGAACTGTTGTGGGGGGCCCTTCTCAACCAGCAACAATAGGGCAACATCCAACAAGGTCCAATAGATTCTGGTGAGCTAAGCGAGCCCATATAGCTGGGGGTTTGGGTCGGGCCCATAGCTACAGTGGGGCATTTTGAGGTCCAGCCACCTGACTTTCTGCCAGGGCCCCCCAACTTACCACCCTGGCCAGGCCCCCAACTTATTTCTTGTGCTTGCTGAAGTCTTTCTCCCCCCCAGCAGCTCTCTGTATGTCTCCTCAGCTACTTGCTTTAAATGGGAGAGGGGGGGCTTGCACATGCCTGCACTCCAAGGCCCGAATGTACAGCTTGGAGTGCAGGCATGTGGCTCCACTTCTCCCCCAAAGCATTTAAAGGGACCCTTTAAATGCTTTGGGGGAGAAGTGGGGGCCACGTGTGAATTTCAGTGCCCCCCTACTTTTTAAAAGGCCCTCCAAATTAAAAAAAATCCTGGCTACTGGCCTGGATTGGGTGCTACAAGCCCCCAAGAAAATTCTGAAAATTGACCCATTACAGGGACATTTTGAGGCTATATGAAATGGGCATTAGAGCATATTCTAAGGTCAGTATTAAGTACTTCAACCCATTGGCTTATCATTGTGTCACTAAAATAACCTTATTTTAATAACAAACACTTTAAAAATACTCCATCGGTTTTGTTGAAAAATTCACTCATTTTAAAAAAAGTTTCTTTAGGGCCCCTCCAGGATTAGGGGCCCTGAAGCTTAAGCTTCATTAGTTTCATGGTAGATTCACCCCTGCCATCAAGCCACAGCCAACTTGCAACAACCCTAGCAAAAGGCTTTCAGGGCAAGTGAGAGGCAGAGGTAGTTTGCCACGGCCTTCCCCTGCAGAGTCTTCCGTGGTGGCCTCACATCCAAGTACTTAGCTTCCAAATTCTGACAAGACGAGGCTATACCATGCTACCTCCCTTTCCTGTATCCTTTATTGCTATGTATTTTTTCCCCAATTGATATAATTTTCCTTTTAAAAAAAATTCCTCATTTTGTCATGGAAAAAAAACACCACACCCCGGTTTGATAACCTGAGAGTGGAGAAAGATTTATTGCCTTGGGACCATTATCCTAGGAGCATGTGGCATTATTATTTGAGTCTACAAAGAATCAATTGAAAATATGGCTTCTGTTTGTCAGGATTGTAAATTACACGCCAGATCTAACCAAGGCCGAAGTGGACAAAGCGTTCAAAAAGGCTTTCAAGGTGTGGTCTGACGTGACGCCCCTCAACTTCACCAGAATCCGCAGCGGCACTGCTGACATCATGATCTCCTTTGGCAGACGAGGTAATGAGAGAGAAAGTGCCGTGCTTAGCTGTGTCATCTCTTATACTGCTTATCAGCAAAAAATACTAATCGTTCTTATTGATTTTTCCAATGGTTGCAGAGCACGGTGACTTCTATCCCTTTGATGGACCTTCTGGGCTTCTGGCTCATGCTTTCCCTCCAGGACAAAAAGTCGGAGGAGATGCTCATTTTGATGAAGATGAACTCTGGTCAACAGACTCTAAAGGTGATGTGCTTTAAAGGTCATTTATCTTGAGACCATGCAGGTTGTTGTTTCTAAAGGAACAGCCCAGGTGGGCATCTTTATAATGGAATAGGATTGTGTTGTTGTTCAGTCACACAGTCAAGTCTGACTCTTCACGACTCCATGGACCACATCACACAAGGCCCTCCTGTATTCTGCCATCCTCCGGAGTTTGCTTAATTTCGGCCCCGGTCACACGGGAGGATTTGCCCCGCGGGAGGGACTGATCGGGAGCGCATCAAGTGGGCGCGATCATACCACAACATTTGGGAAGTGGCACTCACCCGTCCCCGATCCGTCTCTTCCGGCCGAAGATGTGGAGTTAAAATAAACCTGCTAAGCACTACTACCTACCGGAAAATCCGCGGCGTGGGCGGCCGTGTGATCACCGACGTGCACGTCTCTCTCAGCATACGAGTTCCCCTGCCGAACTGTGCAGGCGCACACATGAGCAGTGGGCTCGCCTCGCTCACCAATCTGTGGCTTCCCCCCGGCATCTGATCATGCCGGGGAGCAACTGCATGGCAGCTCGAGGGATCTGTCTGATCCCGCCGCCGCGCTTCTCTTTTGATGTGGCTCAAAAAACCCGCACTTCAGCTGCACCTTTCCCCCTAGTGTGACCGGGGCCTTTATGTTTGTTGCATCGATAACACTGTCTAACCATCTCATCCTTTGCTGTCCCCTTCTTCTTTTACCTTCTTTCCCAGCATCAGTGTCTTCTCCAATGAATGCTCCCTTCTCATTTGGTGGCCAAAGTATTTGAGCTTCAACTTCAGTATCTGGCCTTCCAGGGAACAGTTAGGGTTGATTGTAATCCACTGCAATGATTGCTGGTGGCATCACCAGCTTTTATTGCATTGCCTTTCAACCTTTGCAATTCCACCTCCTGTAGTATACCTTGCCTTAGGCAGTTTATTGTTTGCATCATAAATTGGTACAATCATATTATTCATTGGTTGTCTCATGCTGTCAGTTTGGTGTAGTGGTTAGGCGTGTGGACTCTAATCTGGGAGAACCAGGTTTGATTCCCTACTCCTCCACATGCAGCTGGTGGTGTAACCTTGGGTCAGTTACAAGTTCTTTCAGAGCTGTTCTCTCAAGAGCAGTCCTCGAAAGAATTCTCAGCCTCACCTACCTCACAGGGTGTCAGTTGTGGGAAAGGGAATGGAAAGGAGATTGTAAAGTGCTCTGAGATTCCTTCAGGTAGTCAAGGACAGGATATAAATCCAATCTCTTCTTCTTCTTCTGATTGCATTGCTTTATATTCTGTAGTACTCCTTGAGCAGAGCCAAATTATGACTTTGGTGGGCCCTAGACACATTTGCCTTCCTGGGCCCTGCCCCCTTCATAAAAATATTTAAAAATATATTTTATGACTACATTGAGATAAAGACAAATATAATCGTACTTTCAAGTCCTAAAGGCGTGCAAATAAATTACCACTACTGCTACATTTTAATTGTTTCTTATTTATGAAAAAGATGATTTTTTGGTAGGAACTGAAAGTTTCATGGGCTCAGTGTACTTATGCCTTTGTGGGCCACTCCCACCATAATAATATCAACATTAAAATTATTTTTGATATAACTTTAAGTCAACATTTTTTCCTGTTTGGGGCAAAATATAATAGAGTTTTGTGGGCCCTGCATGCGAGGGGAAAAAAATAAAACATTTTCTACAACCCTAAAAGTTCTTTTTTTTCTTCTTCTGATTTCAAAAGAAATTAAAACACTTTTGTGGGCCCCTAAAAGTATCGTGGGCCCTAGGCACTGTACCCATTGTGCCTAGGGTTGCCATCCTCCAGGTGGGGCCTGGAGATCCCCCACTTTTACAACTGCTCCCCCAGCTGACAGAGATCAGCTCCCCTGGAGAAAATGGCTTCTTTGAAGGGTGGACTCTATGGCATTGTACCATGCTGAGGCCCCTCCCCTCCCTCTCTCTCGGATCCACCCCCAAAGTCTGCAGGTATTTTCCAATCCAGACATGACAACTCTAACTGTGCCTAATGGATAAATTGGCCCTGTCCTTGAGTCTCAATGCGAAAAATGGGCTATACAAACCAAATTCCACATGAAGATAGAGGGAGAAGGTTCAGCCAGCAAATTGTTTAGTGAGCAGATTCTCCTTTTTTGCAGAAATGGGTGGGGGATTCATCACTATTCACACCAACAGTAACTAAACAGGGTGTTTGGTTATTGCTTGTCATTCATTACAAATAATAACTGGTGCCTGTGTCATACTTGGAAGTCGGTTCCACTTAATTCAGTGGTGTGTAAGTGTGCTTGCACATGAAAGCTTATACTTAAAGGTCTCACTGGGCTCAAACTGTATACAGGATTGCAACCTTAGTTTGATTGATTGCATGGGGTATTAAAACATGTCCAAGTAGATCCTGGAATGCTAATCTTAGACAACAGATAATATTTCCCATCACAGTGTACAGGGAACTGTGGTGAATAATGGCCTTGGTCACACAAGAGGTTTTGGGCCAGTAAAGGGACGGAACGGGGACGCAGCAAATGTGCACAATCCCACAGCAACATCTGGGAATCGTGCTGCTTGCGTCCCCGATCCGCCCCTTCCACCCAAAACCCCGCACCAAAACAGAACCACCTACCTTGGTGGTTCGTCTGAGAAGTGCGCCCCAAGCCCGGCCGTGGGATCGCCGGCGCATCCTTGCGCCGGCGCATCCTCAGCCCCTCCCCGAACTGCACATGTGTGAGCATGCGGAGTTCGTCAGCCTCCCCTTCCCAACGTGGCTTTCTCCCCGGCATCTGATCGTGCCGGGGAGAAAAGGTGCTGCGGCTCAGGGGATCCGTGGGATCCCGCTGCGGCGTCTCAACTTTGGTGTGGCTTTTAGAAGCCGTGCTTTGAGCGAGTTTTCCCCTGCCATGTGGCAGGGGCCAATGGTTCATGTTTTCATGTTTTAAAAGACACCCCCCCCCTAAAAAAAAGAAAGCATTTTGTTGCAATATGAGTGTGCTGTTTTCTAGGCTACAACCTGTTCCTTGTTGCTGCCCATGAATTTGGTCATTCCTTGGGACTTGAGCATTCCAGGGACCCAGGAGCTCTGATGTACCCTGTATACACATACACAGGCAACACTGGCTTCGTACTTCCAGATGACGATGTACAAGGAATCCAGACTCTCTACGGTAGGTCAGCCTTTCTGCCCTTTCCTTGATTTGCATAAGTATTATCCTGTGGTGGAACTTGTGGGTAGCAAATTTCCTTGGGCTTCCTCTTCATCAGGACTGTGATGCAAGAAAGCCATTGTTGCAATAACTTCTGTACCTATATAAAATCATAGGTTTCATATATACGTGGGCTGAAGTAGAGCAGATTCACCACCTATAACTAACACAGAGGTTATCTGATCCATATGTTAACTTCAATGACATGCTATTGAGTTCTTGGGACTGTTACCATGCCAGATGGCAAATGGGGAAGATCACATGTTGGAATGATCCTGACGTGGGGTGGGGGGACAACTCCAACTCCCTGTGTGCAGAAAAATAGCATATATGGGAGATCATTCTAGACTATAACCCTAGTTTTCTACTGCCAAGGACAATTTTATGCAGAGGAAAATTGAAAAATTCACATTTTTCTCCAGCTCTGGAATGATACAGTTTCAGAAGATCCTACCACTGATTTATCTGAATGCATAAAGGTAAAGGTTCCCTTGCTCAAAAGCCAGTCAAATCCGACTCTAGGGGGTGGGGCTCATCTCCGTTTCAATGCCGAAGAGCCAGCGCTGTCCGAAGACGTTTCCATGGTCATGTGGCCGGCATGACTAAACACCAAGGCGCACGGAACTCTGTTACCTTCCCACCGAAGTGGTACCTATTTATCTACTTGCAATTTCTTGCTCTCGAACTGCTAGGTTGGCAAGAGCTGGAACTAGAGACGGGAGCTCACTCCGTCATGCGGCACACTCGGGTCTCGAACTGCTGAACTACTGACTACTGACCTTCCACGGCCTGCAGTTCAGCGTCTTAACCACTTGAGCCACCGCAGCTCAGAAGATCCTACCACTGATTTATCTGAATGCGTAGCTGAGCCTTAGCATTCATGTTTCAGCCTTGGAAAGTCACTGATGGCTGAAGCTATTTGTACCACCTTTACCTTTATACATATTGGGGAAAAGGAAATAGTACATCAGTCATTTGCAATCTCCACTTTTCTGCCTTGATGGCTTTTTAAAATTTGTTTTAGGATTGCCAACTCTAGATGGGAAATTCCTGGCTAATTCCTGGAATAGAAGTTGGGGTGGAGCCTGGGGAGGGAGGGCTTTGGGGAGGGGAGGGACCTCAGCGGGGGTACAGTGCCAGAGTCCCCCCTCTAAAGCAGCCATTTTCTCCATCAGAACTAACCTCTGTCACCTGGAGATCAGTTGTCGTTCCGGGGGAGCTCTAGGCCCTACCTGAAGGCTGGCAACCCTGTCATAGAGTATTGAACAAATGTATCAGGATGCCACAAATATATAGCCTTAGCCTGCAAGAAGACATTTACAACACTTCTTGCAATTTACTGGCACAGGTAAAGGAGAACATGACCCTCATCCTGATCACCCCAAGACTCCTGAGAAATGTGATGCAAATTTGGCCCTTGATGCAATAACAGAACTTCGAGGAGAAACAATGATATTCAAGGACAGGTGAGAGGCAAATGAAGCAGTCAGTTTACGTACATTACTCTGAGCTGTTGATTGATTGATTGATAGATAGATGATAGTTTAGATTGTATCCAGTGATCTGTCCACTCCACACTTCTCGTGGAACTTTCCCTCCCCCACTCCCACAATAGAGCCCATGCCCCCTGAAATGCTGTCCCCGAAGTCCAGTTTGGAGTAGTGGTTAAGAACGCGGACTCTAATCTGATTCCCCACTCCTCCACATGCAGCTGCTGGTGTGATCTTGGGTCAGTCATAAGTTCTCTCAAAGCTGTTCTCTCAAGGGCAGTTCTCAAGAGAGCTCTCTCTCAGCCCCACCTACCTCACAGGGTGTCTGTTGTGGAGAGGGGAAGGGTATAAATCCAACCTCCTCTTCTTTTTCCAGGGGGCTCCTAGGAACAGTGTTATGAAGTGGGAGGCGAAATCTGCAGAAATTGCACATGCACGCGCGCACACACAGACATGCACACATTGGTGGCAGAAGCGCACTGGTAGGAATAGATAATAGGATCCAATACTTGATAAAAGCATTGTGATAAATTATGATGCTGAATTGCTGAAGTGCAGACTTGCATGAGTTAAGGCACCATGCAAAATGCAGCTTACTATTAACCACCTGTGCAGTTTTGCTAGCAGTTTGGTAACTCTCCCCATCTCTGCTGCCTGCCTAGACATGCAAAAGTAAAAATAAAAATTGGGGGGTATCAATCCATAGTTAGTGAGGTGCGTTCAGTTTGGTGGGTTCCAAGCTGTTCTAGTATCAGGTAGTCATTCCATAGACCACTTCATGCACTAAATGTGCTTTTTTTGTGCAGGTTTCTCAAGCATTTGAATCCACAATACTTCACATCTATGAAATGTATTTTTCCATTTGTTGATTTGTAGAGCACTGTAAATATGCTGCTTTCTTTTTCATGAAGATCTCAATTAACTTTTGCCATGGTTTTGACCCCCCAAATGTTCCTCTCCCTATAACAGATTCTTCTGGCGCATGCATCCTCAGATGGTCGAGGCAGATTTAGTACAAATCAAATCATTTTGGCCGGAGATGCCAGCCAAGATCGATGCTGCCTATGAGCACCCTGCCAATGACCATGTGCTGCTTTTTAGGGGTAAGTCTTCTGCAGAGAACAGAAAAAAGAACAACAAATGGCCCATTCTCTCAATGTGATGCGCTGCCCGAGTAAACTGGTGACAACAGCAAAAGATGGGCAGTGCAATCCTAACCAGCGCTCCACCGTTTAGAGTCCATTGAAGTTCATGGGCTTAGAAGGGTGTGAATCAGTTTACGGTCACACTTTGAAAGCCTTCGCTTGAATGTCAGAAAGGCAGACAATTAATTGTGTTTGTACATAAATACAACACACTAAAGGGTCCTTTTCCCATTTTCGGTAGCAATCTGTTCATATGTTCCTGGAATTTGCTTTTTGGACTAATTCTTAGTACTAGTTGTCTCAATGGAGGAGGTAGAGTCAGCCAAGACTTCTCCACCACCTCCTTCTCCTCCTTCTATCAAAGCAGAGTTCCTCAGGACATCCTTCACCTTTTGAAGAGAAGGAATGGATTTCCCATCTTATGACTCTGATTAAGTAGGGTCAAATGGGATTTCTCTTGGTAGGAAAGGTCTCTCTACATTAGATCAAAAGAACTCTTGGGTCTTCCCTGGCCCACTGAGTCATTTTCATCCACATGGGCTTTCCTAGCAACTGGCCATCAATTCAAAATTAAAATGTGTCTCATGCAATTTTGCTTACCTTAGCATAACTATTGCCAAGAATAAGACATTTGCAGGCTTCTACAGCCAGGATGTGGCCTTTCAGTTTTCAAAGTTTGTCATTAAAAACAGAAGCAGTATTGTGTAGTTGCTGGGATGTTGGAACAGGCTTGGAGGAATGTGGCTTTAAACAGGCATTATGCCATGAAGCTCAGGGTGTGCCTGTGGGCTGCTCACTCTCAGCTAAAACTACCTCACAGGGTTGTTGTGAGGATAAAATCAAGGAGGTAGAAAGCATGTGTGGCCTGCTGAGTTTCTTGGTAGAAGAGCAGGATAGAAATCTAATAGATAAACATTTTTGTACAAATAAATAAGCGCCGCTCCGAATTTCATAGATGATCAGAAACAGAGTCAGTTGCTCAGGAAAACATTCCATGGATTGAGCTCCTGAATAATAACCTACTTTAGGAAGTGCATTAAGGGCCAAAAGTGAGTACTTATATCTGTTTTTGCTTTCCAAAGTGCAGAGTTTGATTCATTCTTTAATTCCCTATTGAAAGGACTGGGTCTTAAATGGGCCTAACGTTGGACGGATGTTTGACTGCAGGTGTTTACTTCACTTATTTCATCCTCGCTTAATAACCATGGGATAAAAAGTCCTCAGTATTATTTTTGAGAATGGGAAGAGAGGCTGAGAGAGTAACACACCTTATGCCATACTATGAGCACTTCAAAAAGAACAAGAGTCCAGTTGCACCTTAAAGACTAACAAAATATATGGCAGAATACAAGCTTCCGTGAGTCACTGCTCACTTCTTCAGATACAGCTAGAATGGGAGTCCATCTGTCCTATTTACTGGAAAGTGGAGTGATTTCAGAAGCCAAATGACATTAGGAGGCAAATGACAATAGCAGGTGAATAACAATAGCAGGTGTGATTGGATTTAGGTGAGATATGCAGAGGGTTAATAGGCGTGGAGAAATCAGCATTGCCAATGAGACAGGAAGCCTAGGTCTTGATTCAGTCCAGGTGGATGCATTGTTGAACTGCAGTTTTGAACCCAGCTAGTCTAACACATGATTCACACTTTCTCTCAGGCAGGAAATTCTGGGCACTGAAGGGATATGACATTGTAGAAGGCTATCCCAAAAAGCTTCCAGAATTGGGATTTCCAAGATCCGTGAAGACAATAGATGCAGCTGTCCATATCACTGACACTGGAAAAACTCTCTTTTTCACCGGCGAAAAATACTGGAGGTATGCTGAAGATTCTGTTCACCTAACAGAGCTGCTCTGTCAGTGGATCGACTCTGCTTCTCTCTTGCTTGTTCTTGCTGACCCGAAAACCATAACAATAACATCTTTGATTCATTTTTTTTTAAGTTTGGCTTTGTAAATGTCTGAAATATTCATATTTTTGATCGATGAGAAGTATGGCAACGACATTCATAGGGTCTCTGGATCTACTTTTAAACCGAACCCAATTTAATTTACACTCCCTTTCTGTCAGAATGACACAGTGCAACTTAAACGGATTAAAGTCAGTTGGCGTAGAAGGGCGTAAGTCTGTTTCGGATTGCACTGAGTCCCTCTTCCTCAACCTAGCCTACTTCACAGGCTTCTTGTAAGAATGAAATGGGGACGAGAGAGCCAGACATGCTGTTCTGAGGTCAGTGGATGAAGGGTGGTGATAAATGGGTAATAATAAAACATGTGCGGGTCTGGGGAGAGGCTATTGCTCAGTGGTAAAGCATCTGCTTTGCACGCGGAAAGTTCCAGGATCAATCCCCGTCATCCCCAGTGGAAGGGATCATGTATTAGGTAATGTGAAAGACCTCTCAACATCCTGGAGACGATACTTACCTCAACAGGCCAAGAGTCTGATTCAGTATAAAGCAGATTTGTGTGTTGTGAGACTTGCTTTTGTGTGAAATCAGGGTTGCCAGGTGCCTACCGTCTGCTGGTGAGGGGTTCCATCCTGCTGCTCAGGATCTTCTGGTGTGCACACAAAGCGTGCACACCACAATGATGTCACCCAGAGTTGATGTCATTGCACACGGGCACATCGTGCAGGGGATGCTCTGGCATTTGGTCACCATAGAGTTTTTAGCCAAACGCTAGAGCGTTCCCCATGTGACATGCCTGGCAGAATGACATTGTCTTTGGGTATGGATTGGGAGCCCCAAAATCAGGGGAACCCCCACCTCCATTGGGGGGATGGCAACCCTAAGTGAAATACACATGAATCTACCTTGTACTGAGTCTGACTGTTGGTCCATCAAGGTCAGTATTGTCTACTCAGATTGGTAGGATCTCAGGCAGTCTTATCACTTCCTTCCTGTTCCTTTCCACTGGAGATACCAGGGATTGAACCAGGAACGTTCTTCATGCCAAACAGATGCTCTACATCTGAGCTACAGCCCCTCCCCAAGGTACAGAAAGGTACAGCCCTTTCTGTAATATAGCTTCCTGTCCAAAGAGGTGTGTTATTCCATTGTGTGTGTGTGTGTGTGGCTACCAGATACAGACTTTTCTGTCCAGGCAGGTGTTTATGGCGTGATTATATATACATATTTCTTAAAAGCTTGCTACAGCTGATATGTATTTCTGGTTTTGTGGTTCTTTAAAAATCTCTATTTTATGCTGTGCGAGTGTTTTTTATTATTGTAAACCGCAGAAGTGTACTTCTTGGAACAGAACTGCAAGCACGTACAAACTGCAAATAAATACATGTACTTTCCCCCCTCTTTCACATAGTTATGATGAACAAAGCCAAGTTATGGACAAAGGCTACCCTAGAATAATAGAGGAAGACTTTCCAGGGATTGGCAACCGAGTAGATGCAGCCTACCAGAAAAACGGTGTGTATTTTCATCTTGATTTCCCCCCATGTTGTTAAGAGGGCACGATCCCGGAAGAAAGGGGAGGGGCTGTGGCTAGGGGAGGGGCTGTGGCTCAGTGGTAGAGCATCTGCTTGGCATGCAGGATGTCTCAGGTTCAATCCCCAACATCTCCAGTTACTGGATCTAGCAGTAGGTGATGTGAAAGACCTCTGCCTGAGACTCTGGAGAACTGTTGCCAGTCTTAGACAATACTGAACTTGATGGACCAATGGTCTGATTCAGTACAAGGCAGCTTCATGTGTGTTTAGTGTTGTCAGGCCAAATAATAGCCCTATACTAAGCACATTGACTTAATCACCAAGGAAGCAAGCGGCCTTTATCCAGCAGATGGTGATTACACCTACAGTTTTAGTTACGTTTAATGGGGAGCAGGCACCCATGATCTCAGTGGGGCTTACTTTTGAGTAAACATGCCTAGAATTGGGCTTCATATCCTCCTGAACCCCACGTGGCTTACGTTAATCCCAGTGAATTCGTTACACCCTTTCAATAGGGCTTAATCATAACCATTTGATTGGAGCCAGTCTTTGTGTGTTTACAAGAGCAGCATTAAGAACCTACAGAGCTGGGAGCAGAACTCCGCTTTTCTTGGCTGGATCCTAATATAGCGCTCATAGCCCCAAAAGATGTGCCCTATTCTTGCTGACAGCTTTTTAAAAAATGGTCTGAATGCGTGCTACTCACAGAAATGCAAAGTTTTCAGGAAACTAAATTACTATGAAGTATCAGTATGTATGTTGGCTGGGCAGCAGGGGGAAAAGATCCTCTCCATGCAAGCCTACATAACTTGTAACTGTACAAGCTGAGCAGAACGTATGTCCACAATTTAAAATCAATCTCCTGTTTATGTTACTTGTCTGTGACTGGGGAAAGAACGGGGTTGCCAATGCCAAACCACACTGCCGGCTGCCAAAGATGTAGCTGGTGGGCTACCTTTGGTAGACTGAGTGAATCAGCACTCACGACAGCCTACTCTAGTGCTTAGATCAAGAAACCCAATGTTGCGTCTTCAAAAGATGAAATGAATACTATTAACAAAACCAGTGGTAATGACACGTTGCTGCAATTTCACCACACCGGTCTTCTTTCCCTTCAGGTTATATATATTTCTTCAATGGACCGCTGCAGTTTGAATACAGCATCTGGAGCGAAAGACTTACTCGGGTCCTGAACGCCAACTCGATTTTCTACTGCTGATTGCACTGGGCTGGGTTCTGAGCTGTGGAACACTCTGTCACCCATAAAGAGGAATGCTGGGGGGAATAGGGTAGTCTCTCTTTTTTTTTCCTAAACCCAGAAGCTTGATTCTGTGAATAAGCTCTGGTAATTTTTTGGTGTCTAACATATACTGTATATATGGGATTGTATAGCGCTACATACATCAGTCTGGAACTGAATTAAATTAAAAAGGGGGGTAGAATGAACTCATAAGCATTTTGAGGGGCATTACAGTATTTAAAAGTCAAAAGAGGTCAATGTTCCTATCAAGTCCTAAAGCAATTCTGCGGGAATTCTACCACTGCAGAAATACACAAGGCAAGGAGTGAGAAGGAATTGGCATTGTGCCGGGATTGCCAGGTGTGCCTTGGAAAATACCTGGAGATCTTGGGGGTGCATCTGGGAGAGGGTGGGGCTTGGGGAGGGGAGGGGCCTCAGCATGGTACAATACTGTAGAGTCCGCCCTTCAAAGAAGCCATTTCCTCCAGGGGAGCTGATCTCTGTCAGCTGGAAATCAGTTGTAAGAGTGGGAG
Source organism: Gekko japonicus (assembly GCF_001447785.1). Classification (NCBI taxonomy): domain Eukaryota; kingdom Metazoa; phylum Chordata; class Lepidosauria; order Squamata; family Gekkonidae; genus Gekko; species Gekko japonicus. The sequence continues at coordinate 397,634 of NW_015172605.1, read as the reverse complement.
ATCTCCAGGCCCCACCTGGAGGCTGGCAACCCTACATTGTGCTCAAGTACTTTAGTGCTTTTTAGGGATGAGGCTACAGCAGCCGAAGGATGATGACCAGATTTCTGTTTCCTGACAGAGAGACAGTATCCATTGCTTTAACAATTCAGGGCAGAGACACTGCAGTGGATTTGAATTGCCGGTTCCTTTGTTACAATGATCCATCTGGGAAGGGCTCTTTTTGTAGAAAATGCCCAGCAGGAACTCATTAGCATAATAGGCCACACCCTGACAGCACAGCTTATTAGCATTTTAGGCCGCACCTCCATGTTACCAGAAGCGTGGTCATCCAGCCACACCCACCTTTTGCTTGTTATTCTGTTTACCTTGTCTGTTGTCAAAACCCAGGGCCTTTTTTTGTAGCAGGAACGCCTTTGCATGTTAGGCCACACACCCCTAATGTAGCTAATCCTAATGGGTTTCTGCTGTTGGGTGTGGCCTGTTATGCTAATGAGTTCTGCCGGGCATGGCCAACTCGGGAGCCAGCCGGAACTCCGTTCCTGTGCGTTCCTGCCCAAAAATAGCCCTGCATCTGGGCATCTTTCTACCCTGGGCATGGCAGTGAGCTGGACTGTAGCAGGAGGAGCAAGCAGATGATAAGCCTCTGTGATCATGAGGAAGCAGACACTGTTTCCACATGGCGGTGGAAAGTGCCATCAGGTCACAACTGACTTAGGGTTTCCAAGGCAACAGATATACAGAGGTGGTTTGCCATTGCCTGCCTCTGTATGGCAACCCTGGAATGCCTTGAGGGTTTCCCATTCAAATACTAACCTGGGCTGTCCCAGCTTAGCTACCAAAATCTGATGAGTTTGGGTTAGCCTGGGCCAGGGCCAGGGCATTTCCACACAGGGTAGTGATTATTTTGCCTGCCAGGACTCTGTGCCTCTAACAGTTGCCAAGCAGGCAGAAATCAGGTAGCGATTTTAGATCTAGGAAATGAAAGCCTCTACTTGTTGAATTTCTCTGTCTCATAGCTGGGAAAGGGTACATGCTTTAACCAGCCCTTGGAAACCCAAGTTCCACATAATACCCTGGAGCTGTTAAAGAGCCAGTTTGGTGTAGTGGTTAATAGCACAGACTCTGATCTGGGAGAACAGGGTTTGATTCCCCACTTCTCCACATGCAGCCAGCTGGTGTGACCTTGGTTCAGTCACAAGTTCTCTCAGAGCTGCTCTCTAAAGAGCAGTTCTTGAAAGACCTCTCTCAGCCCCACCTACCTCACAGGGTGTCTGTTGTGGGGAGGAGAAGGGAAAGGAGATTGTAAGCCGCTCTGAGACTTCGAGTGAAGAGCAGGGTATAAATCCAAGCTCTTCTCTTCTTCTTAAAACCATGCAGGTGTCCCCAGGTCAGGAACTGGCAATTATTTGACTAGAACTAATGAGGGACTTCAGTTTGAAATCTTTCTCCTGAGAGGACACTCTGTGAAGCCCTTCTCTGTAGTGTTATGTGCATATCAGACAAAGCCCAGGTTGATTTATTAATAGTTTTAATAGTTTCTTTTTCTAATTGAACTACCTTTTAAAAAAAATAGTCCCAAGAAACAGAACATTTATTGGCAGGAAGACAGCTGGTATCCATCACTAACTCACTGACAAAGGTTTCAAAGTGGCACTACTTCATTGACTAGAAAGCTGACATTTGATGCAGTCCAGTGCATGGTAATTGCACATTTTAACCAATCTCCTTGAAACTCCAAGCCTAAACTATATTGTATAGCAGTGACCAACATTCAAAGACAGGTCAAGCCAAGGCACAGATGGGATAAACAAACTGGTTATGGGAATTTCGCCCTTTATACATTTGAACTAGTCTCAGAGTGGGGGAAGGGGAAGGATTTCCACCAGCGTCTAGTCCTGTGTCTTATGTTTATAGCACACAAGCTATATTCACTAAATAAAAATAAGAGAGGCCTGGGAGAGGGAGGCAAGCAGCAACACTGTTTTGTTTGATATGTACAGTGCTTACTGCTTTGTGAAGCATCTCTGCAGTTAGAGACTAAGGTATGCATTATAAGCACAAAAATGATTTATCATGGTTTGACTGTTAATTTACCCAGGGAAGTTTGGGAAACTGAGGGGACTATAAAACTGCAGTATCCCAGCAGTAGTCCCAAATTCCCATGGTTTATTGGAGGAGATACAGGAGGTGAATGACAGTTTTGAAGATAAACCATGTTGGGCTAGTAATGTGGTCTGTCACCATTGTCCTTTTGACAACAACAACAAAATCTCACTCATTAATTTCCACATACTGTTTTGTTTGCTTTGTATTTATTCCAATATTGTCAGTGAATTGCCAGTACATGAATGGCGTACGATGTAATGACCGTGTTTCTCTCTTTATGTCATTTTTTTTAAAAAAACTTGCTAAATAAATCAAATAAAAACAACAGAAATGATGGGTCTTATCTTCATGCTGTTTAAGGCTAACGCAGGGATTAAGAATACAAAGACAAGTCTGAAGCTATAAAATTAACGGCTTCCACTCCAATTAAGAGGAGGAAATGCCCTCCTTTTACTTCCCCTTTCCAGCCGTACCTGTGCCTTCTCACCCAGCACAGCTGCTAGAGTTGCCAGCTCTGGATTGGGAAATACCTGGAGATTTGGGGGTGGAACCTGGAGAGGGCAGGGCTTGGGGAGGGGAGGGACCTCAGTAGGGTATAATGCTGTAAAGTCCACCCTCCAAAGCAGCCATTTCCTCCAGGGGAACTGATTTTGGTCATCTGGAGATCAATTGTAATAGTGGGAGATCTACAGGTGTCACCTAGGAGTTGGCAACCCTACAGAAGACCTAACCTGGAAACAGCCTCACCACTATGTGTGAATTGCTAGACTGTCCTCTGTGGCTCACCTGTTTAGATTGGAAACAGCCTGCTCCTGGGGCTCAGCTTTTAAAGGGGCTTTCTTGTGAAGCCAGGCCCTTGGGCTAACTGCCCAAGAAAGCCCCGCTCAACCCGGTTTGGTTCGTATGCGAGCTGACTGGCTTTGTGGCGTTTGTGGTTTGGTTCGTGATTCGCCCACTAACCATGAAATGAACTGAAACGAACCAAATCACATTTTTGTGGTGAGTAGTACAGTGAAAATGGCACTTCATTCACACAAATTTGCACACAGACAAATTGAGTTCTACTACCCCCCCCATCCTTGCTATGTAAATGCTCTACTCAGCAGGCAATTGTTTAAATAGACAATTAGATCGCTCAAAAACCATATAAACAAATCACCAGTAAGGGCTGTGTTTCAGTAAAGTCCTACCCTTCAATGTTCACAGAAAGTAGACCTTAGTGATGCTAAGGGCCACCAATCAGTTTGAATCAGTAGCACCGTTGTCCATGCACAGTTTTGGGAAAACTAATACAAACCAGTTCAGTAGGCATTTGTGTCTGCCTGGCATGAATTGAAGAGACTGAATGATCAGCTCCAATCTGATTGCTATTTGTGAGCAAGGTGAGTCTGATGGTTGACTGTATTTGTGGCAAGATTTGCAGCAGCATCCTGACCCCTGACTATCATATCCATCCACAAAACCCATCCACAAAACTAGTAGGTTGAATAGAAGCGGGGACATGAGTGTGTCCAATTCAAACTGAACATCTTTCCAACCCATCCCCTACCTAAACATTCATATGAAAATATTCTAAGCATTATTTATATTGTCAGTAGTAAATGGGGGGGGGGGACTTTCAGAGACAACACTAGGTGGCACTTCTGCCTTGTTATTCGCTTGGTATTGCAAAAGGAAGATCAGCCCTAAAGACTTTACAAGCAAGAATACAGCTGTTAACTAAGATTTAAGCCTCCATTGTTGTACATGCAATGTTTCAATGTTTCCTGTCAGAGAATGAGTTAGTAATACAGAAGCTGACACTTTTTGACAGCAATCACAGTCAACCAGTGATTTAGGGAATTGCTTACACAGACTGAATCAGTAGTTCTTACAGTTACTTTTTTCCTGCCAGGGTATAATCTGCAGACAACAGGTTTCCACACAGAATTATGGGTATTGAGGTAATTAAAATGGCTACACAAGAACGTCAAATGCTAATAAAAGCCAAAACAAACATTTACTTGCGCTACAGTTAGTTGCCCTCCCACTCCCCACCTCACTGTTTAATGTTCTCTTAGTCATGAGGAAAAGATAGCTCCATTCCTGTATCAATAAAGGAATTGTACTTTCATTGTGTAGGGATGGCACCATCCTCTTACCCTGCTGGTTTAGGGATTTGTGGAATTAAACAGACGGACTGCTTTCCTTCAGGCCTAGCTGCTGTGAAGTCAGAGTGGGGACAAAGTCCCAGACTTGAGGTAAGACGAAGGCTAGACGTAGCCAAAGTACAACAGGGTGGCGATATTGGTGAATATGGCAGATGTTGCAGTGGTGACATTACCAAGCAGCACTTTGTTGTTCAGGCCAGACAACAAGCCCGATCGGGAATCTTTTCTAGGGAATGGGCTCCATGTGACTTATTCTCACCAGCAACTGTCAGAGAAGCTTCTTTGCTTATCAAGCTTTTGATGATGGCTTCCAGATGGTTTTTCTGCAACTGCAGCAAGAGTCACAGCCCTTTCCTCATCCTATGTCCTATGAGTAAAGGTAAAGGTAAAGGTTCCCTTGCTCGAAAGCCAGTCGAATCCGACTCTAGGGTTGCGGTGCTCATCTCCGTTTCAAAGCCGAAGAGCCAGCGCTGTCCGAAGACGTTTCCGTGGTCATGTGGCCGGCATGACTAAACACCAAGGCGCATAGAATGCTGTTACCTTCCCACCGAAGTGGTCCCTATTTATCTACTTGCAATTTCTTGCTTTCGAACTGCTAGGTTGGCAGGAGCTGGAACTAGAGACAGGAGCTCACCCCATCTTGCGGCACCCAGGTCTTGAACTGCTGAACTACTGACCTTCCACAGCCTGCAGTTCAGCGTCTTAACCACTTGAGCCACCGCAGCTCCTGTCATATCAGTAGGGCTTCCTAGATAAGACACTCTGGTACTTGATAGGGCCTGAGGCTGGAGTCCAGAGCAGATGCTGATGGGCTTTTTGTTTTGTGTATTTGTGTGTGTGTTGGTGACAGAGCTAGCCATGCTTTGGCAAGTCAGGGGCAGAATCTGTCTATTGGCTTCGGGTACATGAGGAGGGGAAACCCAGACTTGGCCTTGGCTACTCTGGCAACTAACACAAAAACAAACAAAACATCTAAATAAAGGAAGTGACCGGATATATCGGTATATCTGAATTCTTAATTCTAAAATAATTTCTTGTGGGAGTGGCAAGGCTTAACTATGGATTCAGATTTTAAGCCTGTAAGAATTTATTAATAGTTACCACAACCAGTATTGCCTCATATTTGGGGGGGGGGGGTAGAGAAAGAAATTGCTCTCTTCTGTAGATCAGTTTCTGACAGGAAAAACCGAACTGTACAATAAACAAATGAATTCGTTGAAAAGTGGGTTTCCCTAACCCCTGCTATTTTGGAATGAAATATCCTTGACATTTATAACCTCCCCCAACCAATAAATCTGTTGTTATCTTGCACAGTTGTTGAACATTTAACCCTTTTAAAAGTTTCTACTTCTCTACAATACAAGTAAAACAAATAAAAAGTTTAAAAACTCAAGTCTTCTTCCCAGACTGAAGAAGGGAATGAAACACAGCTCATGTATGGGGCCTGTGGCAAGCCATGGGTCTCTTGAATTGTTCACAGTGCCTGAAAGTATTCGTGTCAGGCGTTTAAAGGTAAGATAGACAGCCTGATTGGTCTAGTGTTAACAAAGCCCTTTCAGAAGTCGAAGTGTAGGAAAGAATTAGGGGGAGGGGAAAAGAGATCATGGCACAACCTTACATCTGACCCACATACATTTGTTGTGTGTTGAAGAAATTAGTCATTCTTTGGGGAACAGAGAACCTTACTACCACTCTGAGCTCCTTAGATAGAGAGACTGACATATATGTAAGGCTCTCTCTGTTCAGAGACCCTTTGTACACGTATATGCATCCAGTACATTCCAATGGCCACGTACAGAGAGCCAGGCTTGCCAGTCAAAATCCTGTTCCCCCACCACACTACACATGTTTATTCCATGCCTTAGAACATCTAAAGATGGCTATGGATTTTGTTTGTATGGCCAGTGTAGGGGGGGAAGGAGAAATGATACCAGACTATCAGTTTTTGAAACTCGTGAGAAAAGTGATTTCTAATAGAAAGCTTCCTTTCAAAATTGCCTCTTCCAGACAGGTTTCTTAGAAAAATTTCCTTTTGTAACCACCCATTTCCTCTCTCAGAAGCATCTGAGGACAGCGTAGGCGACCGGAGAAGTGACATAATGCAAGAAAGTTTGTCATGAGGCGCTGCATTTGAAAACTTTTCCTCAAAACAAACCACTTGTGGGAAAATATCATTTTTCTAACCACAAAACACCACTTCCTTTGATGAGCATATGAGGACTGCTCATGAGCATGAGAGAAATGATATGATGCAGTTGCTTACCGGGACTTTGAAGGGCTATTTGTGTGTGTGTGTGTGTGTGTGTGTAACTCAATCAATTTTCTGAAATCATCTCTTCAAAATAAAAATTCTTCTAGAAAAAAAAACATCTGTAAACATCATTGGACATACAGACAAATCTACCTCAGATAATCTGAATTAAGAAGAAGGGGGTGATATCAAGTCACCACTGACTCACAGTGACCCCATTCATAGGGTGTGCCAGGCAAGAGAGGAACAGAGGTGGTGTGTAATTGCCTTTCCCTGCATAGCAATCCAGTCTTTCATGCTGAATCTCCCATCCAAGCACTGACCGTGGCTGACCTCCCTTAGCCCCCAAGCTCAGCCTAAGTGAAGCCAGGCTATCCAGGCTGCCCATAACATTTGGAGACAATTTGGTACACATTTGTCGCAATAGTTTTGTACAATACTTATAAAAGTGAGATTTTAAAAAAAATTCAAATATTGGAAATGTTGCAAATACAAATTTTTGGAAAACGGGAAAACATGCAGCTTCATACTAAATGGCACTGAAGAACCTTTGAATTTGTAGGAAGATGGGTTACCATTTGATAACTCTGCTTTTGGGGTCTGATAAGAGTAGTAGAGAAACAGTGGGGAAACTCATCTCATTGGTGCTCAAAGTCCTGAAACTATCCTGACTGACTGGGTTCAGAGGACTGATCTAATTCTTATAGCAGACAGGCTTATAGATATTCCAGCTAACCTTTAAAATGTACTAGTTCCATCCTTTTATGTAAACTTTTGATTTTTAAATTGTGTTTACTTACTTGCTGTATGTTACTGAATATTTGTATTAGGCTTAGCCTTACAACAAGTCATTGTGCTTTGTAAACTATTTATTGAGAATAAAAACTACATATGAAAAACAATCTGTCTCCCTAAATCTTGTTTTGGGGGCGGTTGTATTTTTTATATGTCCATGTGTGTGTGCATGCAAGTGTGCAAGTGTATGTACACTTAGATGTCATGGTGACCTCTGGTGACTGACCCCTGGGTTATCCAGGTCAGGGTTTACCTTTAGGTTTTTGGTGTCCCCCCCCCCCAGACTGTAGCCCTGTTGGTTTGCAGGAGAAAAGCTAGATTTGAGTTCAATAGCACAACAAAAAAAATTGAGGTATGAGCTTTTGAGATTCAAAGCTCCCTTTGTTAGATATCTAGATGCTACTAGACTTGAGATTTCTGAGGAAACTGTAAATGCCCCTTCTCTGGTTTGCATTTGTTGGACCCGCTCCAAACCTTTTCTATAGGAAGTTTAACATCCTTCGAAAAAAGCAGCATTTGGAAACAAGATTTTGATCAAACTGGCTTTTTCGCTCCAGTCTTACCCAGTTCCCTTCCTTACCACAGCCTCCAGATGTGGCTTGTCTCTGTGCAGGTCTATCTGTCCCTAGCATAATTTTTCTGTGGTCAAAGTGGACCCCCTCCTCTCTTTTTCACTACTGAAAAAGGCTGCTTGGATCCAACATGAGGTTAGGGTAGCCAACCTACAGGTGGTAGCTGGAGATCTCCTGGGATTACCACTGATCTCCAGTTAACAAAGATCACCTAGAGAAAATGGCTGCTTTGGAAGGTGGGCTCTATGGCATAATACCGAATTGAAATCCCTCCCCTCCCCAAACGCCACTCTCCTAAGGTTGCACTCCCAAAATCTCCACGTATTTCACAACCAGGAGCTGACTGTGACAACCCTACCTGAGGTGTATGTGGAAGTTTAGTACTTGTTACAAAACTACATGTCAGGTTTCTCCTTCTTTCACTGTCTACATGGCAGCTGGAATTTATCCCGTCATTATAATTGTATTTGTGAGTAAAATGACTGGTCCCTCTGTGGATGATGAAGGCATCAAAACTCCCACAGGCAGGGCTAGGATCTTTGTGCACTCAGAAAATTCCTCCAAGTAAGTGGAAATTTTTGATTTTGCAGTCTCTCCAAAGAAAAAAACCTAATTCTTCTCTTCAAGCAAAGTGAGAATATTCCAGAAGGGATGGAATGACGAGAAAGTCAGTTAAAGGATATATAAAGATGGGGGAGAAGAAACGGGCTAGCTAGAGCTCTTGAGAGTGCAGAGAATCCTGGAGATTTTTGCTGGAGAGAAAGAAGAATTTCCAGATTGTTTATTCTCCTCTCCAGACACCATAACAGTTCTTTGCAGAGGCCCACTTTTATCTCTCTTTGAGAGTGGGAGAATCATGGTGAGCATGATAGGATTTCCAAGTTGTTCCCACCTTGTTGATTCCTTGTGGGGCTCCAACTTGATATATAGAAATAGAGAATATATGACAGGAAATGCCCACCAAATTTGTCAGTTCGGTCTCTGGTACCTTCCTGAATTTCCTCCTCTTTTCTCATAGCAGCTTGTTACTCCGATCAACATCCCAGATGTCTCTCTCCTCCTAACTCATGTTTTCAGCACAACTTCCTGCTCAACCCTCCTCTCTCTGGGTGCTGGACCATGGAAATCAAGAGTTTGAATCCTTGTTCAGCTATGAAGCCCAGTGGCTGACCTACTTTGCTGGGTTGTTTTTATGCATAAAATCCACCACATGTACCACTACCACCATAGATATGGTAAAATAAATAGGCAATACTTCAGAAAAATCTGGGGGCAGCTAGTCTCAACAAATGAGTCCTGGGAATTTGGTGGCCCCGTAATATTGTTAGCAAAAGCTGGTGGGGGATCCATCAGGTACAATTCAGTCAAAATCTCTCTCTCTCTCTCTCTCTCTCTCTCTCTCTCTCTCTCTCAGGTCCTTTCCACACTAGTTCTTAAATCCTGGTTCAACCCTGTCCCCAAACTTACATTCTACACTACACGCGAGTTCACCCCTGTAATTATCTCGGGGTATTTTTATATTCTACACTACAGTCAAGTTCACCCCTGTAATTATCTTGGGGTATTTTTTGTTTCCACATTACACTGAGGTCACCCCAGTTTTGCCCCGCACTTGTCCCGGGATAAATGGATGCTGTTATAACCAGGGATAAATGCATGGTATTGTGTTGCGAGTTGAACTCTGATAAAACCAGGGATGAGATCCAAGTGTGGAAAGGACCTCTCTCTCTCTCTTCTGCCCCCCCACTGAAATCAACAGGATGTAAAATTGCTTCTGTTGCAGTGTGCCTGAAGTGTTTTGTGGTTTATTATTTCCCCCCCAAGTACTAACTACTTTATGCAGATAAAAAGATGGGAAGGAAAAAAGACGCTTGACAGGGTACAACACACCCATCTAAAAGAACAGATGTACCAACACACTGGGACTTTCTATCATCACAGAAAGCACCGCTTGCCGTAACATGCAAAAGGACTGTAGCAGTTTGCCAGCCAAGATTAGGAAGATCTTGGCATAAACTGTGTTGCTACCCTCCGAATCTCAAATTCCTGTCACTTGCAGCAAGGGCTTCTTGTGGGGATTCTGATCTGCTTCCTTGGAGCTCACCAACTTGAGCAGTTTGAAGGCAGATTCCCCAGCACGCAAGTCAATTTTACTTATTGCACTTATTTTTTAAAGGAAGTGAATGTGCTACACAGGGCATTCTTGACTAGTACTAGAATGAGAGACCACTGACGAAGTCTAAGGTTGCTACACAGGGCAGGCACTAACACACCAATTCTGCTCATCTTGAAAACCCTATGGGGTCACCATAGCTGCAACTTGACAGAACTTTCCATCACCACCATGTGACAATGTCATAGCTTCCTGTCTCAGCATAGCCCTCTGAATGTCTGGGGACATCACCACAGGGTCCTTTTTGTCACTGTTTATTTCAGCAAAGGGGAGGAAAGGCAGCATGTTATAGCCCAATACCATCAGGTCTTGGAAGCTAAGCAGGGTCGGTACTTAGATGGGAGACCACCAAGGAAGACTCTACAGAGGAAGGCAATGGCAAGCCACCTCTGCTTCTCACTTGCCTTAAAAGCCCCTTGCTGTGACTTGACAGCATTTTGCAGACACGTTTCAGCAAACCACACACAGAAACATTCTTGGTGTAATTATACATACGGTCAACGCCCAGCAATTTTGGATGTTTTATAAAACACTGAAGAAGAAATATGAAAGTGACTTGAAAGCTACAACAAGCCATGTATGCTTCCACTCTAATTAATTCTACAAATTCTAGTTAAAACAGTAGGTCGGAATATAGCTGAGAGCAAACCTACAGAACACTAGAGAAATGGAATGGGAAATCTGCTGATCCTTAATTCCACCCTCCCCAACATATTATAATATTGTTAGGGTACAAATGAGTCACTTAGAACTGTGTACATTTTCAGATTCCTTCAGGGCATTAAAACTGTAGGGAGATCAGATATCCAAGGGTTTAGGTCTCATAAAATTGACTGCCAACTATGCTGGTTTGCACTGAACACAATCAAGGTTCTGGTCACATTTCCACAAGACAACACCCAGTATGGCTCACAGTCACAACAAAACATCAAACATCATCATAAATATTAGTAATAGATGGAGACTTAGATATAATATAAGGTGGGGCTGAGAATTCTTTCGAGGACTGCTCTTGAGAGAACAGCTCTGACAGAACTATGGCTTGCCCAAGGTCATCCAGTAGCTGCAAGTAGAGGAGTGGGGAATCAAACCTGGTTCTCCCAGATTAGAGTCCACGCACTTAAGCACAGCACCAAACTCCTCAGGAGATCTTACCCAGATGGAGTTAGAGGTGGGGATTTGGGTACAATGACTATCTGGTTTTTTATATTTTAGATGGGTCCTGCTCAATATGTTTCTTTTCTATCTCAGCTATAGTCCTCAGGGGTCTGCCTGCCTGCATAATAATGGCTAGTGATATCTGAGTCTACCTATTAACTGGACTGTGACTGAAGGCTTCAGTATTGTAATGTACAGTATGAAGGGTTTAGGTGTCCAGAGAAAGAGGGCAGGCTAACAATGTCGTCATTGGAGATGGCTCTTCCTCTTCACTAGAATTCATTTATTTGCAGCCCAGAGGGATAGCAGGAAGAAAGGAAAGGGGGTGGCTATGGTGGTAGAAAATCATGATATTGCTGGTGTCACTTATTTTAATAGATTAATGTTTTTATTTCTTTTTTTAAAAAAAACTCTCAAAAGATAAGTCTTGTCAGAGATAACAGGGCGGCGCGGCACTAGCAGTTGCATCGGGGGAGCTCCCGAGCGACTGATCAAGTCTTCAGCTTAAAGGGGTCTCCGAACTAACGGAGACCACCCTACATTTCCACTAAGCCATGCTAACTTTGAGCCAGAAAAAGATTTAACAAATTTCCATTATGTCCTGTCCGGCTAGCTTCAGCTCAGCGCTTTCTAGGTGTGATCAATGAACAGCCACTGGACTTAAATCATCTTTATTGACTTCACATGAATTCAGAAAGATCATTTACTCATGATCTAAGCTGATAGTTGGGTGGAAAGTTACATCTTGTTATCTAGGTCAATTCAATAGCCGTGGTAAGAAAGAGATGAGTTTCCTCTTCTCCTTGTGGTAAGGATAGACAAAGAAAACAGAAAAGAACAATAAAATTCCAATCTTCGCACCCCTGAGCTCAGGAAATTACTCTTAATGAGCCAATTGGAGGGATGCCTTTGGGATACCTGACTGAGAACTACAATTCCCAGGGGCAACTACTCTTACACATAAGAACATAAGAGATGCCAATGTTGGATCAGGCCAAAGGCCCATCCAGTCCAACACTCTGTGTCACACAGTGGCCAGAAATACCAGGTGCCATCAGGAGGTCCACCAGTGGGGCCAGGACATTAGAAGCCCTCCCACTGTTGACCCCCCCCCACAAGCACCAAGAAGACAGAGCATCCCTTGCCCCAGAGCCCCCATCTATACCTTGTGGCTAATAGCCACTGATGGACCTCTGCTCCATATGCCTATCTAATTCCCTTTTGAAGCCGTCCATGCTTGTAGCCGCCACCACTTCCTGTGGCAATGAATCCCTCTTAAAGATACACAGCAGTTTTACTAAACTACAGTTAATGCTGACTGGGGCAGCACAAGTTGCATTGATTTCAGAGGAGGACACATCCTTTTCTGGGAGCTGTCTGAAGGGCTTTGGGTATTTGGAGAGCTTCAGTTTCAAGAAAATGGAATATGACAGAGAATATGCTCTTGCAGTCTCAGGCAGGATATCTGCTGTTTTCCTGGAAGCAGTGCCATGGCCCACCAGCACATTTGTTTGTCCTTGATGGTCTTCAGTGCTGAGAAAAGCCCATTACTCAACCTTCGTTAAAGGCTCCGAAGAACAAAAAGAAATTATAGTCATCTTAGGGCACGTTTTGCACAGTATTTTTTTTAAGAAAGCTGCCCAAACATAGCTTTCTATTCTGTCAAATACGAGGTACTCAGTTTCCTGCCTCATTACACAACACAGCCAAATATGAGGCTCAACAGATCTTACTGAAACAGCTGGCCAGAGGAACAGAAAAGGGTTCTGGTTTGTGGATTGTTGTAATGAATACAAGCAGCCTCTAGGGGCAATGTTTCTGCTTTGCGTGTCTGTTAGTTTTGGCCCTGCGGGGCTCTTGTACATGGGTGACCTTCTGAGGGAGCTGATTGAGAGGCTGACTTTTAAAAAGTCCAAAATCTAACAACAACAACAACAACAACAACATAACTAAATAAAAAGGCTGATAGCATAACAATAATATGGTAGCTAAATAAAAAGGCTGATAGCATAATAACAACAACAATAACAATATGAGAGCTGAATAAAAAGGCTGATAGCATCATCATCATCATCATCATCCCTATTTTCTTTTTTAAGTAAATTGAAACAAAGCTGATATGTCCTGTTGTTCACTATACTACATGGGTACAGGCTTTCTTTGGAAGGTTTTGAAGAAGGCTGGAGTCAGGCAGCTACTGAGGCTTCAGCATTCTGAGAGGAATAACCTCTAACCCATGGGAAGAACAGCACCCACCACCACACAGCCTCAGTCTATGAGTGGCAGTGATAATTCAGACACCTTGGAAGGATTTGGGCCCCTGGGACCCCACTTTGGTATCATGCTCCCACCTGCAATGGTCTCCTAATTTGTATGCCACTC
>NW_015172605.1:343677-384004 GCF_001447785.1 Gekko japonicus | reverse complement strand
CCACTCAGCTGCTAAAACTCTTTTTTTTGTTCTGTGCTTTTTTTCTGTTTCTGGTGAATACCTCACCCAGGTGAGACTTAGGTAACTGCTGCAGGGTAGGAAAATTCCCAGCTGAGGTTATTCTAGAACGTGTCAGAGAGGCAGTGAAATTTTCATAAGTTTCTTTTCAGCCCTCTGTCATAAAAGTAACACATCAGTCTGAGGAAGTGTCGGAATAATTTCCAGGCTTGGTTCTCTGTGACAAAATCCTTTCCAAACCACACATCTTGTCCATTGAAATTGTCTGGCAGAAGAGCCAAGAAGCCCAAAATACTCATTAAAACAAATCTTTGCCATCTGATTCAAATTTGGAAATACCCAAATGCATCAGATCTTGATAGGTGGCTCTATTCCAGTTTGGTGTAGTGATTAGGAGCGAGTTTGGCATAGTGGTTAGGCGCACAGACTCTAATCTGGATGAACCAGGTTTGATTCCCCCACTCCTCCATATGCAGCTGCTGGTGTGACCTTGGGTCGGTCACATGTTCTTTCAGAGCTGTTCTCTCACAAGCAGTTCTCGAAAGAGCTCTCTCAGCCCCCCCCCACCTCATATGGTGTCTGTTGTGGGGAGGGGAAGAAGATTGTAAATCACTCTGAGACTCATTTGGGTAGTGAAGGGTGGGGTATAAATCTCATTGGGAGAGGGAGAAAAAGTTCTATCTATCCACTTCCTGCAAAACATGCACAAATTTAATTGCTATGTCTACTCTTAGATGTCTGTGCTGTAAACTAAAAAGCTTCAAACATCTTCGTCTTTCCTCATAGGGAAGATATTCCACACCTTCCAACACAGTATTCCAAATGTGGCTGCCCTACAGATCTATACAAGGACCTAATTATTGTATCCAATACCATTCCTTATAATCCCTAGCATAGAACTTGTCCTTTTCACCGTTACTGATTGAGCAGCATATGGAATTGTTTTTTACCTGGCAACAATCAGGCTTGAGCAGCCAAACGATCAATTTCTTGTAAAGATGAATCTAGTGAGCTATCCCTCCCTTTCCCCCTTTTCTCCTATTTCCTCCTCCTCCTGAATATTCTATTTGTTATTTGGATTTAAATATTCAGAAGGATGAATACAGTTTCTGCATTACCATTACAGAAACCCTGGTGGATAACTATTAGGGATGCCAAGTGCTATCTTCACCCCCAGCGGGGGACTTTGAGAGGCGTTCCCAGAGGGGGCAGGGCATCCTGATGTGATGATGTCACATTGGGGACATCCCTCTGCCCGCTCTTCCAGCGCGCCGGCTCCCTGCAGTTAAAGGGACTCCTTTAACTGCAGGGAGTCGGCGTTTCCCCACGTGCCTGACCTCTGCGGAGATCAGGCGCATGGAAACGCCAGCTCCCTGCAGTTAAAGGGCCCCCTTTGAGTGCAGGGAGCTGGCGTTTCTGCATGCCTGATCTCTGAGCGGCAATCAGGCACGTGGCCTGCAGCCACTCCTCTCCCTCCTCTCTCTCAAGAGAGAAGGGAGAGGGGTGGCGGTGGGTGTTGGGACTTAGGGGTGGGGCTTTACCCGGCAGCCAGCTGGCCCGCGGTGGATAGAAGCCCCGAAAAGCGGGGGACCCCTGCCAAACCGGGGGGTTGGCAACCCTAATAACTATAACAACCAAAGATCAACTTGAAACTGAATGTCTTCAGTAAATTCTAATGTAGGCTCTAGCCACTTTGACCAACAGCCACTTTCTAAGGTTTTAAGCAGAGCTCTATCCTACCCTTGAAATTTTAACTGGAACTGCCAGAGATTAAACCTTGTCATCTGCTATGGTCTCCCACATTACTAGTATTACTACAGAAATCTATAGGGCACTAGACAGAATTATACAAACTCAGAGATTAGTGCTGATGCTAAAATGTTTACAGTCTAGATTTCACCATTGGAGGGCCACCAAGGGAAGAACTGGGGAGGAATAGCTAGGATAGTAAACAGGCAGAGATGAGAAAAGTGGTGGTGGGGGGAAGGGCTTCAAAGGCCTCACAGAATGTTCCATGTATGTCCAGGCCAGCTCCCCCTCAACTGGGCCTTGTCCCAAGATGATATTAACTGGCTCTATGGCTGATTCCCCCAATCTGAGGGAAAATCCTGACCAGTAGGCCTGGTGGAATTTCCAGTATTCATTTATGTAGTTTGTTTCCTCTTTAAAACATTGCATGCAATTACCGAACTTGTTTTGATTTAGAAAACAGTCATCAACCACTTAAGAAAACTTGGGCTTATTTGAGAGGACAGATTGCTTAGATACTTTGTTAGGTGGGATCTGCTGGTCGAATGACAAATTATGAGCAAACTGGGAGTTCCCAAACTCAGGTGCTTCTTTTAAGATAAGTGTGGAGGTAGTGCTTAAATCATTTTCTCTAGTCAAGACCTTAAATCAGTAATAGTAGTAGAAGTAGTAGTAGTAGGAGGAGAAGTAGAAGCAGCAGCAGCATTACTAATATTACTTGGGGTTACCAACCTCAAGGTGGGGCCTGGAGTTCTTCATGAATTGCAACTGATCTCCAGACTACAGAGATCTGTTCCCCTGGAGGAAATGGCAGCTTCCAATACAAATCCTAGAGTGACATTACTTCCCCACTGGGTTCCCCGTCTCCAGGTGTGGGTGTGTTTTATGTGCCATCAAGACAGTTCCAACATATGGCGACCCTATGAATGAATGACCTCCAAAATGTCCTGTCATTAACAGCCTTGCACAGGTCTTGCAAACCGAGGGCCATGGCTTCCTTTATTGAGTCAATTCATCTCATGTTGGGTCTTCCTCTTCTCCTGTGGCTTTCAAGTTTTCCTAACATTATTGTCTTTTCCACTGAGTGTTGTTTTCTCATAATGTGACCAAAGTATGATAGCTTCATTTTAGCTTCTAGGGAGAGTTCAGGAGGGACCTCCCTAGGTACTACCCTCAAATCTTCAGGAATTTCCCATGCTGGATATAGAAACTCTACTGCAGCAGCATCAGCAACTACTATTACTACAAACTCTGCTGTAGTACCTTCATATCTTCTAAGTACTTCATATATATCGTCTTAATCGAATTGACAACTGAAGTATATCCAAGTTTGCATGGTGTAATACTTGCTCTGGAATACTCATCCCATTCATGGTGGGCCCGGTTTTATGGTGATGAAGTTGGATTTTGAAAACATGTGCCTGAGGGTGGTATGCATCCAAAGCCAATTGCTACTTGCCTTTGTTCAGGACATGGCCACAGAAGCACATCAATATACATAACCTATTGAAAACAATGCCTTGGATGTAGACGACATCTGCCTTTGGTTTTACATTCAGATGTACGTCTGTTGTACATTTGCATCTCCTTATCCTGCAAATGCATGCTATATCTGCAAATGGATCTCCTTGCTTGAATCAGGCTGAGGACATGTGGAGGAAGGGGAAGCTGGAACATCTCAAGTCTCCAGTTATCTATCAATGGCTACTAGCCATGGTGACTGAGAGGAACCTCCACATTCAAAGTGTGGTGTATTCAATTGTATGCATGCGAATCACCTAATTGAAGCACCATGCTAAGATTCATCCTGGGCAAGGATCCTAATCTTACAATCCCTATTGGTAGCCCAGGAAGAGCCGACCAATCGCATACCATCAAGTTCCCTGAGCGGGAACTATTGTGATAGGACCTTATCCCTACAATCTTATTGGTTGATATTGTATAATAGGGTGTGGCTACATTAGCTGGGAGAGTTTAAAAGTAGAGCAGCTTCAATGTAAAAGCTGTCCTGGCTATTCGAGTTGATCTGTGGGAGTCAGGGCCGGCTCACTCACTAGGCGAGCTAGACTCTCACCTGTAGCGCGGGGCCATTGGGGGCGCCAGACTGAACCACCTTCCCCCCGCCAAAAGCCCCCCGCCCCGGCCAAAAGCTCGTGCTGCGTGCTCTGGCCACCGCCACCTCTTCGCCCGCCCTCCCGCATGACTTTCTGGGTGCATGCTGCTTCAGTGCTCTTTAAAGGCGCTCTTTAAAGTGTAACGACTGCAGTGCCTCCTGCACCACCGAGAAATGGCAGCAAAAAGTTCCCCTGCCTCCCCCAGGCCCCGCAGTGCGCTCCACAGGCTCTCGGCCGCCTCCAGGGGTGCCTGCCCAGCCGCGCTGAGGGCCATGTCAGTGGCACACAAGGCCAGCCTGCTGTTTGTGTGCCAACTCGGCATGGCCGCCTCCTCCTCGCAGCTGTACCCACACCTGCTGCCCGCCCTGCTGCTCCTCAAGGCCTCCTTCCTGCCCTTCGGCTCCCAGTACTGCCTGTCGCCCCTGGCCACCGGGCAGCCCGCCAGAGGTGCTGCTGCTGCCGCCCACCCTCTACCAGAGCACCTACCCCCTGCCCAACCCTCGGCACCTCCACTGCATCCCCCGGGTGCGGCAGCCAGGCCCCCCCTGCTGGAACCCGGGAAGCCGACAAGGCCAGTGCCCCCTCCTCCCCTCCGCAGCCAAATCGCTCGCTTACAAGTTTAATGCCAGCAGCTCACTAAGTAGAATTTTTGCTCACAAGACTCAGCAGCTAAGAGGGGGCATAGCTGGTTGGAGTTGAGTTACGAGTTGCTGAATAAAGCTGAATCTTTTGCTGAATCACTCTCTGACTCTTTGTTAAGTAGCTGACTTAACACAAAGGCACTGAACCTCTAAATCCCAGAGCCAGGAGGCAACATCAGGGGAAGGCTCAGCCTCTATGCCCTGTTGTTGACCATCCAGAGGAACTAGCTGGCCATTGTGTGAGACAGGATGTGGGACAAGATGGACTATTGGTCTGATCCATCAGGGCTCTTCTTATGTTCTTATGACAGTGAGTGTAATCCTAAACAGAGTTACACTCTTCTAAGTCTATTGAAGTCAGTGATCTTTGAAGGATGTAACCCTGCTTAGGAATACACTGCAGGGCTTCTGATTTCCACAGAATTATGAGTTAGATTCAGAGCTGCGTGTTTCAGTTCTACGTAATGTTGCAGCTATTCAATGCTTGTTTGCATTCTCTACTTTTTCCCAGTGCGGATATGCCAGGAAGAGGATGGACCAGCTGCATTTGACACAGCTGAAAGGCAAATTTATCTGGGGGCTGCAAGAACAGGCCTGTGTTTACTGGCCTCTGTTTGTACAATGTTGTATAAAACCACAATTAGAGCAGCAGCAAACAATTAGAACATGAGGTTTGTATGAGTATGGTCCTTCCACTTTTTTGTGCTTTG
The DNA here is from genome assembly GCF_001447785.1 of Gekko japonicus. Lineage (NCBI taxonomy): Eukaryota > Metazoa > Chordata > Lepidosauria > Squamata > Gekkonidae > Gekko > Gekko japonicus. Next base: position 378,772 of record NW_015172605.1, on the reverse strand, counting down.
GAAGTAATTTGTTCACATGTGTATGCATATGTATGAATCAAAATATACAATTAGCTGGAAATACATAAAGAACTGGCTGGAGGGGTCATTACTGGCAACAATCAGGTTGCTGTTCATTGAAGGCTTTGCTCCAATGAGTTGACATTTATAAGCATAATTGCTGAATGAACTGAATCACGGTAAATAATCTATAGCACCCCGTGTTCTAGGTGAAAATATTATAAAAGTTTTTTTTAAAAAAAATACCCTCATAACAGGGTTTAATATAAGTTATCAGTTTTGTAGTCTGTAAAATAATAAAAAAGAAGGTTTATCTGATCATGTGCAAAATATATGCTCTGTGCCATAAAGTAACACATCAGGTATCTTAAACTTGCATAACAGCTTCAGAGGCCCTTCCATCAGAAAAGAATTGTCCTTCCAGTGTAGTGGCTTCATCCAAACTGGTCTACCTGCTGCTGCTTTTAGCTTAAAAAAAAAAAGATGTTAACTTCAGTCGCATATCATGCTGCATCTTTAACAGTTTGGCCTTGAAAACAGTTTCAAATTGAGTTTTCTGAAGGATATATAGAAGCTTACTATTGCTGGGCACCAGTGATTAAACTTGCTCTTAGTACCTATTCTTGCCAATCCTAGACTTCATCTGAAATTCTTTCAACATCTAGCATTTCCTTAGAGTTGTCTCATTTCCCAACCCTGTACAAATTCTTTCTCATTTTTTCTATCTAGTTTTATTTTGAAAGCTTAGTTGTTATCTCACTATGTTCCTTTTTGTTCTTATATTCATTGCATATTTATTCACCCCCAAATTCTATTCTGTTGTGAGATATGCTTGACTTTGATGACTGGAAAGCATCAGTGTCAATTTTATATGACGTGTTTTTCCCCCTTGACTAGTTCCCCTTGCTTCTCACCTCCTTGAAAGTTTTGAACTAGGGATGGGCATGAACCAAATTATGAACTGAAATTAATCACAAACCAGGCCCAGTTTGTGGTTTGTGGTCAGTGCATGCCCATCCGTATACAAACCTCCTACAAGCCTCCACATGGTTGTTGGAGGTTCATGGGACTTGTGGTGGGAAGTGGGGTGGGGAATGAGAGGGATCGCTGAAATGGCTTGCATCTATTTCGGCCTAACAGGCTGAAATAGATGCAAGTCATTTTAGTGATCCCTTTCGCTTCCCCCCCCCCCCGCCTGCTTCCAAACATTCCCTTTAAATTGCAAGTGGGTGCAAATTTTGCAAGTGGGTGCAGTGTGGAAGAAGGAGGAGGAGGAGAAGAGATTGGAGTCTCAGAGATTGGAGTCTCAGAGCAGCTTATAAACTCCTTTCCCTTCCCCTCCCCACAACAGACACCCTGTGAGGTAGGTGGGGGTGAGAGAGCTCTGAGAGAACTGCTCTTTCAGGGACAGCTCTGACAGAACTATGGCTTGCCCAAGATCATCCAGCAGCTGCAAGTGGAGGAGTGGGGAACCAAACCTGGTTCTCCCAGATTAGAGTCTGCACACTTAACCACTACACCAAAGTCCAAGTGGCAAATTCACCATTTTTAGGTTTTCAAAAGCCATTTAAAGGGGAGCTGCCTCCAGCAGAAAAGTGGGAGGGAAGATTCATGAACCTCATGAACTCAAACCGGTTCATGAAGCGAGAGAGGTTCATCCTGGTTTGTGGTTCATGGAGCCTCCATTTTCCTGTTTTGTGCCCATCCCTACTGCTAGGTGTCAGGAAATGAATGTAAGCTATTAAATGGAAGTTCTCATTAATTTGTTACCTTATTAAATGTAATGGATGAAGCTTATTGGATTCATTTCTCCCCATTTTTTTACAAGAATGCACATCTCATAGCTTCTTTTCCAAGCAATTTCACATCCTTTCCTCATTGCTACTGTTCTGTCTCCTCCCACCCATTCTTGTATTTCATGTATGAGAACGAAACCAAAAGTCTACAACCACAAAATATAGGGTGAAGAATCTAAGACAGGAGTTTTGGAGCAGAAGAATATGCTAAATTCATACAACCTCTGCCATCACACTATTCCTTGTTTAATAAAAGGGGGGGGGAAGGCATCATAAGAGAACGGGGACTGTATTGCAATGTAATAATAATTGATGATGCAAATAAAAAAGTAAAAAAAAACCCCACTATTCCTTGTTTAGAATACAATAGCCTTCAATACAACTCACAATTCTTTCAGTGCTTTTAAATGAAATCATCAAGCATGGAAGAAAAAGTCTGAAAAAGGGGACTAATTTCTCTAATTCTGGACATTGCCCAACATCTCCTGGTAAATGTTAATATTTACTGGCAAATGCTGAAAAAGTTTGGAGTTTGGTCATTGCTGAAAATTCCTGTAGTGCAATCCTAAAGACATTTCCCAAGGATTAACCCCTATTGAGGAAGGGAAGGCAGCATGATATATAGCCTGATTTCATCAGATCTCAGAAGCTAAGTAGGGTTGGTACTTCAATGGGAGACCACGAAAGAAGAGGAAGACAATGGCAAACTATTCTTGCTTCTTGCTTGCCTTCCAAGCCCCTTGCTGGTGTCACCATAAGTTGTCTGTGATTTGACAGCACTTTACACACACATAAGCCCTATTGGGTAGTCTTAAATAAAATCGTGAGTAGACTTGATGAGAAGAAGAAGAGATTGGATTTATACCCCATGCTTCACTACCCGCAAGAGTCTCAGAGCGGCTTATAAATCCTTTCTCTTTACCTCCCCACATGTGAGTTAGGTGGGGATGAGAGAGCTCTCTTGAGAACTGCCCTTGAGACAACAGCTCTGAAAGAACTTGTAACTGACCCAAGGTCACACCAACAGCTGCATGTGGAGGCGTGGGGAATCAAACCTGGTTCTCCCAGATTAGAGTCCACGCTCTTATCCACTACTCCAAACTGGCTGGCTGTTCTTAACATATACAAATGAATTCTACCAACAAATAACAACCATGGCATCTTTGCTGGTCTTGAGATTTAGTAATAAATGTCAGAATATTTTCAAAATTCCTGCTTGCTTCCTAATAAACTTATCAAGATATGTCAACATGTATGATTGTTTTAAAAAATTCCTATAACAGAAACATCTTCAGAATTTGTCCTGCACCGTCAGACTATGATATTAATTTAAACTGTTTTATTTTTACATAATAATGTTATATGTTTTAGTAATTACCAAATAACACATAACAACACCATCCTACAAACAGCATACTTGCATGCCAATAGATTAAAAATAACAGCTGTAGTAATATATAGATCTTTCAATTAAATGTTAATCTTCTTCTTGTTCAGTCGCACAGTTGAGTCCGACTCTTCGCGACCCCATGGACCAGATCCCGCCAGGCCCTCCTGTCTTCCGCCGTCCTCTGAAGTTTGCTCAATTTCAATCTACATGCTAGTATATAATACATTGAAATAATAAGATTTTAACAGCCCTAGCCTGATTAAAAGGAATGTCTGGTGGTGGGGTGGGAAAGACTGCTGCAAACCTCACATTATTTTGATCCCACATTTATTTTGATAGGAGATAATTTGATTCTCCTTGAAAGGCCATAAAAACTTCTTTTTTTGCTGAAAAAGAGATTTTGAGGGAAGGTTTGTTTCTTTTTAGTCCGACCTGTTCAGACACTTCCTTTCCTGGAATACAAAAATGTAAACCAAAGCATGGTAGGATCCAGTCACTTTATTAGTGATTGTCAAATCTGGGATTGGGAAAACTGGGTCCCATTTCATTCATGCTGTGATTATTTTCTGTGCCTGGCAAGTCAGAGGATGTTCTAATGCTATGAGTCATACTCCTGTTTATTTTATTGTACAAACACAGAGTATATATATCAGGGCATGTGTGGCACATTAACAGAACAACTGGCAGAACAACTGCAGTGTTTTGAGGCTGGTGAACAGAAGTGAAGGCAGAAATGAAACATTTTCTACTCTTGATCGGGCTCTGTGGAGCACTGTCATGGGCTTTGCCCATCCTCCCACAAACTGAAGAAGTCACAGCAGAGGACATGCAGCTTGCCCAGGTAAGATGCATTACCAGACATTAAGCAGAGGAGGAGCAGACTGATTAGGAATAGGCAGTCATTAAATGTGTTGTGTTAACTGACCCTAGACTGTTATCCAGGGTAAGGGAAGGAAGAGGGGATTTAGGCTCAAGCTTTGCTCTATTGTAAACTGGTAGGCTTTGTGGAAGCGAGGCCCCGGTCACACGGGTCGGATATCACGGGGGGGGGGGAGGCATGGCTAATTACCCCGGCGCAGTTTGATCCGCGATTATGAGATCAGACGTGCCGGCGGCACACCACGGATCCTTCCCTCAGCGCCAGCGGGTAAACGAGGGACCAGAAGGGAATGCTGCACGCCGGCGCGATCACACCACGGGCGTCTGGAGGCACTAGTTTTTTAACGCGCATTGTCGGTGGTAAGCCACAGGTGCGCTCCACTTCCCAGATGTTGGGGTGTGATCGCGCCCGGATAATCCGCCCACCATCCGTGCCTCTCCCGCGGCAACTTTGTCCTGCGACTGGGGCCTGACATATATTTTTTTTGCCTTCAGTTTCCTCACCCGTACACATGAAACTGCCTTATACTGAATCAGGTTGGTGGTCCATTGTCTACTCTGATCCGGCAGTAGCTCTCCAAGTTCTGAGGCAGAGGTTTTTCATGTTACTTACTACCTCATGCGTTTTACCAGAGATGCTGGGAATTGACCCCGGGGCCTGCCGCATGCCTACAAAATAGGTGGAATGATTTTATATAGTTTAGAAATTATTTGTTATGGCTGTTTGTATCTTGTCTTTCAATTGTAGTTCAAAGAGGCACACAGACATAGGAATGAGACTTTTAAAGAATTATAAACAACAAAGTCAAAATCAGAGAATAGAATCAGAATAAGTCGTGCTCTGGGGTCAGTTGTGAAATAGTTCAAACTCCCCATCTTTCACTTAAAGGCAACAGTAATAGTGTTTCTGCTCGGCATTTAAAGGCTAGCTAATATGATGCCAAATCTATGTCCTGGGAGAGGCTGATCTGCAAATGTTCTGAAATGAGTAACCTTTCTCATAGCAGGTATATTGACAACAAAGGAAGAAAAATAAAAAGCAGGGTTTTTTTAATTGCATGTGAAATAATGTTTAAAGCAATCAGGTGTATTTGTTCTTCCCATCAGAAATACCTCAACAGCTATTACCCTGAACAGGAAGGAACACCTGTCATTCGAACCAGACAGGATAAAATTGATGCCAACAAACTACGACAAATGCAGGAATTCTTTGGGCTGAAAGTGACAGGCAAACTAGACGCAAGCACTTTGGAGGAAATGAAGGCCCCCAGATGTGGGGTTCCTGATATAGCAGGATTCAAAACCTTTCCTCTGTCTCCAAAATGGCCAAAGAAAGACCTAACGTATCGGTAAGAGTTTGATATACTTTCTTGAGTTTCAGATGCCACAAGGATTGGTACAGTACTTCTGGGTTCTTTTAGAAGCTGTAACCTATAACATAGCATAGCATAGCATAGCATAGCATAGCATAGCATAGCATAGCATAGATCCAAGATACAGAGAAGTAAGGTTGCAATCTGGGAGACCATGACATACCCTTTTTGGGGCATCCAAAGGCTGGAGAGGCAGAAGTGATGTAGCCCTTCACATTGTCCTCCTGCTAGCTAGAGCCAGAGGAGGAAACCGAACAGCCAGGATCTGCCTTCTTTGTCACAGTGTCACAGTGAGAACACTTTTTTCTTAGACTTGGTAACATCAGTACAATCAAAGACATGTAGCAGGTCGACTGTGCAAGATACCAGTTTTTAGCCTGTGTCTTGGGTTTTCTTGGTAAAATTAGTCATGGTGGACAAGTTTCCCAGAAAATTTTCCTCTATCATCCACCTTCATCCAGATTTGCATAGCTACAGAAGAATGTTCTGGTGTAATCTGAATCGGTTCCAGACAGTAAGAAGCCCGAGCTTGAATTTACCTAAAAGCTCGACCCGCAAGGATTTCTCTCCAGCTGTGCAGGGGTACCCATGCAACCCAATAGACCTGGCAGGGAGGAAGTGTGAAAACTGCTGCTCTAAGCATAAGCCACTGGTGAATTCACATCTTCAACTAATGACTGCAGCTATCTCTTTATAGCTTTATAGCTATATAGATCATGGACATTTCCTGCTTATTACATAAAGTATTTAGTTAGTGGGAGATGAGAGGAGAGAAGACAGCAATTTGGTATCTCTTAAATATATTTGCATGTACTCTCTTTATTTAAAAAAAAAACTCTGGTGGGGCATAAACAGATGCCTCTTATAAATGCTTATGGGTAAAAATGGAGTGCCCTGTAAAGTGTATTTCGTAGCGATGGCTAGTGTTGCCCCAGCTGTTTCAACACAGCAAACAATTGATAGCAGGAGGAGAGTTATTGTAATCATGAGACTGCAGCTGAAGGTAGGACACACCACCCATCCTGTAAAACCGGGCATCAGGCAAGTCTCACAGGACTTAGATTTCACCAATCCAGAATCCTAAAACAAGCATAGTTGTGGAACAAAGATGCCAAAATTCAGGCTGATTCTATCTCGCTGTTCTTCTAAGCATCTTCAGGAAGCATATACAGGGAATTCCCCGTATTATGCTGACAGGAAACCTGTCAAGCACATTAGCTGATGTGCTGATAGGTGTCCTGTGAGAATAAAATGTGGAAATCCCTGTATTTGCTTCCTGAAGATAGTTAGAATCAGCCTGAATTTTGGCATCTTTGTCCCACAACTATGCTCGTTTTAGGATTCAGGTCTTCTTGCATGAAACAGGGTACTTGAAGATCCTAGGCTGGGCATGAGTTCCAGTTCTCTCTAAAGCTGTTGCTCCTTTTAGATCAAATATCCATTTCCTTTACCATTGTCTATTTTAAAGTCTTCAGAATTACACACCAGACATGCCTCGTGCTGATATAGAGGAGGCCATCAGGAGAGCTTGGACAATGTGGAGTGATGTGACCCCCTTGACCTTCACCGAGGGATCAGGAGACTCTGCAGATATATTAATCTTATTTGGTGCTGGAGGTAAGTAAATCAGAAACCCCCCCACCAAGTTTACTTAATTTCTTGAAGGGGAGGAGTTACAGATTTCCCTCCTTTGATCTTTCAAGTACACAGCATGATTCCTTTTGACCCTCCCTTTGATGGGCCCAATGGAGAAGTGGGTCATGCCTTTTCACCAGCTCATGGTGGATATGTTCATCTGGATGAAGATGAGGACTGGACAAAGGATGCAAAAGGTACTTCCAAGTCTTTGGCATTTCTAAATTCTGTCTTGCATGTTTTCGTAGTGGCTGTTAAGAGGTAAACTCCCTTGACTGCAAAATATTAAGACAGAAACAACACTGAGGCATCCAGGTGTGAAAATACAAATATATTCCTGGATATATTGACAAAAACAACCCTGAAATTGACTTTTTTTTCAGGCCGGACATATCTACTGAACTCAATGGACCAATGGTCTGATGCAGGATGAGGCAGCTTCATAGTGTCATTGAAGTCAATGCAAGGACAGCAATCATTGCTCCAATACAATTAGTCATATTTATTCTCAGTGAGTTCCCAGTCTAGAGTGCCCTCACACAGTGCTTCTAGTAACAAAAGCAGCATACTCTTTTTACATGAAGAGCAAGTAGAGAATTGTGGCCAGTTCTCACGCCATCCTGGTGTGGAGATAGAATTGCCAGCTCTGGTTTGGGAAACACCGTGAACTTTGGCAGATCAGGTCTTGGGGGGTGGGGGATGAACCTCAGTGGAGAATAATGCCACAAAGACCACCCTCCAAAGCAGCCATTTTCCCTCAGGGGTTTGGTAGCCTGAGATCAGTTCTAATTCTAGGAGGTCTCCAGGTCCCACCTGGTTTTTGGCAACCCTGTGTGGAGACTGCTTCTAAGATGGTGAAATGGATACACCACTTACCATGGAGCCATCTGCTTGTAGCAAAATACTGATCTCTTGTGGCTTGGTCTGACAGATAACCATAGGTTATCCAGAAGGTTTTCCTCGTCATTGTTACCTTTAGCCCAACCCACATAGATGGTTTCTTTATAGGAACAGTTCAGTTGGTGAATTCCGACATAGGTCTTCTTTCCCATCAGCAACCCTCCCCCTAGAATAAGGCTGAAGAGAATGATTTATCTGTAGCATTCATTCTATTTGGTTCAGTATGTATGTCAAGTGTACTGCAACGTTGCTATTCCTATCAGTTTTCCTGAAAAAGTCTCCTTGGTTCTTTATGGGAATCTTTATGAGAGAAAAAACCCATGCTATGAGTTTTGAGCATTAAATTTTGCATGCCTTTCTTAACTCAAGGCATATGGAGGTGTTTTCAGACATAGGTCTTATTTAAGCTCTCAAGTTTTATTGTTCAAGATCCTCCCTTTGATGGGCCCAGGCCTAAGGAAAGGAAAGGAAAAGGAAACTCAAGGTGTATATCTCTAAATGGCAAAAGAGAATACACTTTCATAACCTTACAAAAAGCATGTCTGATATTGTACAGTAGACTAATGTAAAACAAAGTTTGAGTCCAGTGGCACCATTAAGACCAACAAAGTTTTATTCCTGGTATAAGCTTCCGTGTGCATGCACACTACTTCAGACTAATGTGTGATTTTTCACTATCATGCAGCCAAAGTCATGTCACCACTGATCGTGCTTTATCTGATCCTTTTAAGGAACCAACCTTTTCCATGTGGCTGCCCATGAGTTTGGCCACTCACTGGGTCTTGACCATTCCAAAATTCCAGAGGCTCTGATGTTTCCAAAATACATACGTTCAGACCCCGCAAAGGTCAGGCTTCACCAGGATGATGTTGAAGGCATTCAGTCTCTTTATGGTAAGTGCAGATTCCAATTTCAAAGTGTGGGTGGACTCCATTTAAGAACAGATACTGCACTTGATTTTAGCTAAAAGTCCAAGAAGCCTTTTGGCTAAGACCAAATGTAGTGATTCATCGCATTTGAAGGGATTGGGGGGGGCGGTTGATAGGAACATTCTGTTTGTGGTATTAGATGTGGGATGGCCTGTTCACACATGCAAGTCATCAACTAAGTAAGCAACACTAGCCCCGGTCACACCGGCCAGAAAATGTGGGGGGGGGAAGTGTGGCTGTTTGCCCCAGGGCAAAATATCGCATGGCTGCCCGATCAGACGTCCCGTCGAGGTCCCGTGGTTAGGGGGGAGATGCTGATCACACGACTATCCTGCAGCATGGCAAAGAGGCGGCACGCCGCAATCATACCAGCAATCGCTAGGCGCCACTTCCATGGAAATCGGGAAAAAAAATTTCACCAGAAGGTGCGCATGATTGTGCGCATCCTGTGCAGACGCTCGCCCTTGCCCCGTGTTGTTCGGAAACATAGTACCTCATCTTCGATGGGAAGCCACGGGTTAGCCACGGGAGCACTATGCTTCCCAGATGTTGCGGTGTGATCGTGCCTGGAAAATCCGCCTATCTTTAGCGCGGCAAATGCTCCGTGTGACCGGGGCCCAAGTAAAGCACTTGAATGGTGGCCAACCTCTGTAGGATGGGAGGGACCAACTTTTCCTTTAGTACAGAGAAAGATGCCATCTCCTCTAAAGACAGGATCAGATTTAAGAAAGACAAGTAAGCTGTATCCTGTTAAAGAATCCAAACAGAACAGGGAAAAAAGACAACAAACTGCAGTGTCCCAGCTCTTTACCAGTTGATTAAGTCAGGCCTCCAAAGCCAGCTCAATTTTTAAAAAATGTCTGCGCACATTAAAGCTCAGGTGCCCTAGGAGGTGGGAATACTGCAAGTGGTGGGGCAGCCACAGAACATACCTCTCCACCTGCACTCTGGAAATACTCTTAGGTATTTGAGATCTTTGAAAACAGAAGTGGGTAGCCTTATCGGCCTTTGGTCGACCAACTGAAATCTGTTTTGAGTGTGGAATCTCATCAGTTGAATACGTTTTGGCTCATGGATACCCACTCTGGGGACATACGTCAGGAGGTGTGAGCCCCAGCTCTGTGCCCAACTTCTGTCTTCCTCTGCAAGAAATTCTGTCCTGCTGCATAGAGAAGAATCGAGGCTGCAAACCTATGCTCACTTCTTTTGGAATGAGAGCCAGCACACTCAGTGGGACTTAATAAATACACATAGGATTGTGGTGAGGCCTTCCCATTGGCTGTGCTTTCCGTAGTCCAGGGGCTTTTGGGTCCTCCTAGAGCAACCCAGGCCCTGACCTGGATGGCCCAGGATAGCCTGATCTCATCAGATCTTGGAAGCTAAGCAGTCTCGGCCCTGGTTAGTATTTGGATGGGAGACCACCAAGGATGTCTGGGGTCATGATGCAGAGGCAGGCAATGGCAAACCACCTCTGTTCTTCTCTTGCCTTGAAAACCCTTACAGGGTCACCGTAAGTCAACTGTGACTTGATGGCACTTTCCACCACCAGAATTTTATGAATCATGTACAATATAATTTTTAAAAAAATTTATTTTTAAATTTATACCCCACCCTCCCCCCGAATGGGCTCAGGGCAACTAACAAATTAGGCACATATGCCAAGATTAAACAGGGAAAAAACAGGATAAAACAAGCAATAAAAGAATCATTTATATAAAAAATACAAGTGCTCTAGATGTCACAAATAACTGATGGGGTCACACATGACAAAGTGGTCCCAGAGCGACATGGTAGACTCCAGGAGGTACAGCGATCCGTCCTTCCTCCCAGGGCCGTCTCGTTCCCCGATGACACCCACTCCATTTAGTGGTGGTGGTACGGTGATGGTATAGTGATGGTGGAAGAGCTCCATCTTGCAGGCCCTGCGGAACTGCACCAGGTCCCGCAGGGCCCAGATCGCCTCCAGGAGCTCATCCCCCCAGGTAGGAGCCACCACCAAAAAAAGGTAACAGCAAATTTAATATCTTTGGGACCTTGGGTTACCAGTCGATGTTCAGTCCCCGACTGTAGTGTCCTTGGGGGAACATATGGGGAATGGTGGTCCCTCAGGTATGCCAGACCCTGGCCATACAGGGCTTCAAAGGAACAAAATAGTGTGTCAGAGCATCACCTAATGTAACTTGGCAGAGCTTCACTTAGATTGATCTACAATATATCTTGGTGTGTATCCTCTAACAAGTTCTCCAAGCTGCACCTTTTCAAATGGTGATTATTATTCCACAGTCATTCTCTTTGCCTTTTTTTTCAAGGACCCTCTGAAGAAGCTAATGGTGATGGTCAGTCATCAGGGTCTGAATCACCAACAAACCTAACAGAACAGGTGGTAGACTTGTGCAACCCTCACATATCTTTTGATGCTGTCACCAGTCTCCGAGGAGAAACTCTGTTCTTTAAAGAAAGGTAAATAAGTCCTGAATTTCTCAAGACATTAGTCCTGTGTATTAAAAAAAAACACACCCTAAACCTATGGGGGCTACAATCTTGAGTTGGGATATTTGAACACCTGCTAGTTCGGCAGACTTCCTGTTCACCACTGGCAATCCGGCAGCCAATTAATCGACATGCTGTTTGGGCGTTCATGGCCAGTTTGTATATGTTTGTAAGAACAGGCTACTTTCAGCCCCCAGAAAACATTTCCCCACTGATGACGGGTCACTTGGTAGTCAGCTTCTGATCTCCTGCTGGGGGAAATTTTGCTCTGTACCCATCAAAGTATTGGGGGGGGGGTATCAGGAGTGGACTTCCTGCTGTTCCACTGGAAGTCGGGGTCTTGTGATCTCTCATCCTGGAAACTTTGCTGCACCCCAGGTTTACTTAGATATGGCAAATGGGGTAGGGAGGTTAATCAGAAATCAAGCTGCAGAGAAAAGGAGGAGACTTCAGGGATGGTCTAGACAATGTGCAATGGGGGCTGTGGCCCTGGGCCCCATGCTGAAAAGGGCTCCAACCACTCATGGTCTCCATCCACCAAGGAAGAAGAGGAGGAGGAGCAGGCTCTTGCTGCCACTCATGCCCACCCTGTCTGGGGCTCACGTGGCAGGCTTTCAGCAGGGGCTGCTGCCCACACTCAATGGGGTGTGGAAGGCTAGCAGTGATTTGGGGAGCCCATTCCTAAACCATCAGTTTGGGGTGGGGAGAAAGAAACTATTTCTTTTGCCCCTCCCCCCAGGGGTAAAAAGGTTAAGCCAACCCTTCTCTCACTTCTCTCCTCCTCTAGATTGCATCCCCCACGGTGATTCTTCCCCCCCCCTCTAAAAAAGAATAATTGGCAGGGAATGAACCCCACTGAGTATCAGATGTAGCTTCAGATGTTAGGCAGAAGTTGACTGTCAAGTGTTAAGTGCAGAACCAATGAGCTCACAGATTTACTTTCACATCCAAGTGACAAAATCAACCACAGTATATTAAATGTATTGTCTATTACATGCCCTTTAAATATCATCTTTGGCTGGTGAGCAGGAGGTTTATCATTCACAATTAGTTGCTTTTATTGGTCAACTACAGGACGTTTTTTCTGGGGGAATGCACCGGAATGGAGTTCTGGAACCTGTTCAACAAAATTCTTTTAAAAATGTTTAAAAGTTCATGAGTTTTCAGTATACTGATTGAAAACTTCATTTCTCTCTTGAGAGTTCTGGCACCTCTTTAAAAAAAAAAAAAGCTCTGGTCAACTATATCCTGGGAACTATGTGGTGGATTTCTAAACAAGCCATCAAGTTAAGTTTATAGAACATCAAGCCATCACATGTAAAAGATTTAATGCAAACACTTTCTTAGCTAGAATTCTGATAACAATTTGAGGTAAAATTTCTTGTTTCTTTTCTTCCACAGATTCATGTGGCGGAAGAGCCCTGCACAAAGCAACATTGAAAAAGACTTTATTTCTGCATTTTGGCCAACTTTGGATGGTGGAATAGATGCTGCGTATGAAGTTGAAAATAAAGATACATTATTTATTTTCAAAGGTAACTATTTTGAGTATGCTAAGTATCTTTTTTAACCCGAAGGCACTGAAATTTCTGAAGGTAAGGAGAGTGTCTGCAAGGAATGATATTTCTGCTGTGCGATTTAATAGGTCGTGCCAGAAATCCTGCATAGGAGCTACTCAGTATTACCAAAAATAGTCTAGTTGTTCAGATTTAGGAGAGCAATGGTATCACAGTTCCAAAAGCCTTTAAAAAGCAGTAGTGGAAAAGAAATGAGGAGGGTACCTGAGAGCCAGTTTGGTGTAGTGGTTAAGAGCAGCGGACTCTAATCTGGAGAACCAGGTTTGATTCCCCACTTCTCCACATGCAGCTGCTGTGTGACCTTGGGTCAATGACAAGTTGTCTCAGAGCTGTTTTCTCAAGGGCAGTTCTTTCAGAGCTCTCTCAGCCCTACCTACCTCACAAGGTGTCTGTTGTGGGGAGAGGAAGGGAAGGAGATTGTAAACTGCTCTGAGACTCCAAGTGAAGGGCGGGGTATAAATCCAATCTCCTCCTCCTCCTCCTCCTCCTGTATTCTAAAATGGATAAACTGATCTATGGTAATTCCATAGCATTTTCAAGGCAAGAGACATTCAGAGATGGTTTGCCACTGCCTGCCTCTGCATAATGACCCTGTTATTCTTTGATGGTCTCCCATCCAAATACTACCCAGGGCCAACCCTGCTTAGCTTCCATGATCTGATGAGATCAGGCTAGCCTGGGCAATCCAGATCAGGGCCCAATATGGATTACAGCAGGAATAAACAGGGAAAGCATGGAGCTCAACACAGCATTTTGGGGTGTGGCAGGAGGGGGAGACAAGAAAATCACATTCCACTGACAGAAATCACTTCTATCAGCAAAAATTTCTGGAGGATCCAAACCCCTGCCTGTTCAGAATGTGACTCAGTGGGCAAAGCCAAGGCCGCTGGCCATTCAGTTCTCTCTTCTTCAAGGAACTCAGGGTGCCGTGCATGATTCTCTCCTCTTCCATTGTATCCTTCCACGAGGTAGATCAGGTTGAGAGAACAATTGCCCCAAAGTCACCCAGAGAGATTCATTGGCTAAGTAGGGATTCAAACCCTGGTCTTCTTAGACCTACTCAAATCCTTTGACCATTATGTTACATACATAGTCAATACATGGCCCTTAGTACCACTAGGGGAAGTCATGCAAATAGCTTTTATGTGTGCAGTGTTATGAAAGAGCCCTGATCTCTTCCAAAATCCCATTTCCCTGAATAGAAGAAATTTCTTTACTTTTATTTATTTGATTTATTTGTACCCCGCCTTTCTCTGCTGTGGAGACCCAAAACAGCTTACAGTGTTCTTCTCAATTCACTGATGTTTTTCTCCATGCTCTTCGCATGAACTTGAAATACAGAAATGTCAGTGTTTCTGATTAAGACTTGTCTGATCTTTTCTATCTTATTAAAAACAACAACAGGAGAGCAGTACTGGGCTACCAAAGGCAATATTATACAGCCAGGATACCCAAAGAGCATCCACGCACTGGGCATCCCCCACATTGTTAAGAAAATTGATGCCGCTGTTTATGACAAGAACACAAAGAAAACATTATTCTTTTCGAGCGACAAGTACTGGAGGTGAGTGGAAATTCTTGGCCTGATGCTGGACAATCCTGGAAGCCTTTTTAATAGTTTGTGACAGTAACAGAGAAAACTGTATCAGTCACTAAGTTAAAGGGGGTTTTTTACTTGTTCACTACCAAGTCCCCTGTGTAATTCACCGGGAATAAATGCCACTGAACTCATCAGAATTTACCTGAGACTAAACAGGAATGGGAAGCCAGACCCCTTCACAAACAGGAAGTGGCAGGAGTCCAAAAGACAGGATAAAGTTAGAAAAGAGGAGGTCACACATGCAATTATCAGGAGGCAAGGCATCACTCAAATGGTCAATTAGCCTAGCTTTGTGCACTATGATGGGGCAAGTGCTTGCTCCTGTTGAAAATAGGCAGGTCTTCTCTATCGATAAAGCACAGTAAAGAAGACTCAGATATTTGCACTGAAGCCAGTTTTGCATAAATCCTTAATTGTTGTTTTTAAAAGAATTTTTTAATCGTTTTCCTCTACCTTGGGTCCCAGAGAAAGGAGTACTTAGAAACATCTAAAACAAGCAAGCAAACAAACAAATTAATTATGCTAGTTTTTGCATAAATTCATTCCTTCACTTTACTTTAAATTTATAGTTTTGTGGTGTTCTCTGATGCACGTAAAAAGTTTGGGGCAATGCTGACACCTACAGTTAGTGCTTCGTCTTCTCAGCTCCATTGATTTCCAACCCATTTCTTTCTTTAGATATGATGAAACCAGGAATTATATAGAGAGGAGATATCCAGGAAAGATAGCAGCTGACTTCCCTGGGATTGGCTCCACAGTGGATGCTGCTTTACAGCATAATGGTAAGTGGAAAGCAGTCCTTATAGATTGGCATTTTTAAAAAGACCTTTAGTAACTATGGCTGCATCTGTATGGTGAGGATTCTCTTTTGCCCTGTCATTGACACTGACATCAGAGCATCTACATGGGAGTCTTATGAACATTTTCTTTCATCAGCTATTATTTTATTTCTATTCCCCTCCCCAGCACACCTCCAAAGAGCATTTGATGGCTTTTTATAAATTGGTAATGCTATTGGACTACTGTTATAGAGATCTGTTGCCATGATCTCCCACTTCTTATGAACTCCCAGGTTCCATTTTTTTTAAATGTAGCCCTTTTTGATCTGGAGATATAAGTGGAAAGGTGTACCCCTTATATGTCTGCAATCAAAACAGCTAGATACTTCCTGTTTAAAAAAAAAACCCAGCAGCGGGGAATCAGAGGTTCTAGTAGAATGTGATGCAGACTGATTTTAAAAAGGCCTCCAGTGACATGGCTGGGGAAAAGGCAGCTGTGAGATGCTGATGGACAGAAAATGGCACCAGTAGAGACAGGATCTTTGAAAATGTACACCTTCCTTGTGCTCGCTTCGGCAGCACATGTACTAAAATATATGAAAATGTACACCTTCCTGTCCAGATGGCTTGCTGACATGCTTGAACTGCATTCTTTTGGGAAATATTGTACTAAACCAGGTTCCATGAAGAAAGTATCATGGATCAGAAAAGTCTGGAAAGTAGATGATTAGAGGACAACATTGTGTGGATGCCCTGGGAAACCCACCACAGTTTGGAAGCTGAGGCAGTGATAAACCTCCATGTGGATGTAGCCTAAGCAGAGTGGTTAGGTAGATATCTGTGGCTCATTCACCTATGGGACTACAGGCTTCTGCCTTAGCATTCTAGAATGCTATGCTTCTTTTGACTGGGGCATCAGGTTGCAAATTTAAGGAGCTCTTAAATTACCATCTGCCTGCACCATAAATCATGGGGTGTGGGTTATTGGTGTTATTAATGTCTATAGGTATGTGTGTATGTCTGTGTATTTGAGATTTCTTTCCTAAGCCATTACATCTGTGTAAAATCATAGAATCACAGAGTTGGAAGGGCCATACAGGCCATCTAGTCCAATCCCCTGCTCCGTGCAGGATCAGCCTAGAGTATCCCTGAAAAGGGTTTGTCCAGCCGCTGCTTAAAGGCTGCCAGCAAGGGGGAGCTCACCACCTCTCTAGGCAGCTGATTCCACTGTTGCACAACTCTTACTGTAGAAAAGTTTTTCCTAAGATCCAGCTGGTAACTTCCCACCCTTAATTTAAACCCATTAAATAAGTATGTGTGTGCTTCATTTTTTTTTTTTACCCAGATGTAGAACTCGGCACTTATCCTTGTTTAATTGCATCTTGTTCACATCCTCCCACTTTTGCAGTGTGTTCAGATCTCATTTAATTCTGTCTCTATCTTCTGGTGTGTTCGCTGCTCCTCCCAATTTGGTGTCATCTGCAAATTTAATAATGTAATTTAATTGGTGTTATTTCCATCCATTTCAATGAGTGTGAATCAATGTACTGTTTCGAGAAGGCTGGTCAGTTACTTACTAGATATTTCCCTGCTTCAAATGCTAAATCTCATGTGTCCTCATAGCACAGGCTAAATTAGGTTGAAGAATGAAAGGCAAGCAGGAGAACATGAGGGAGACTCTATACTAGGATTTGAAAGCCAGCCCTGCCATTAGAAGTCTTGTCTCTTCTTGTTCTTTTAGGACATCTCTATTTATTCAGTGGCTCAAAGCAATATGAGTTTGACAGCAAGAGGAGAAGAGTTATTAATGTAAAGAAAAGCAACTCTTGGTTTGGCTGCCAGTGACCACAGAGGAAAATGCAGCGGCAATGAACAAGAGAAGATCCACAACAAGCCTTACTGCTTACAGGCTTTATTCAATTCAGCCCGCATCCATGTGTCTTCCAAAGAACTACTGTTGATGCACTTTAAGACAAGGAAAATTTTAAACCGAACATCTAGTCATAATATTTATTACAAAATGATTATTTTTGTAAATATCACCAATAGCTAACAGCGGTAGAATAGAGAGCCCTGTGCCCCTGGAATTTTAACAATGGTGCCAAACGTTTCTATGCTATCCAAAGGGGATCTGAGAGCCGATCATCTGGAGAGAGAACCGAGTACGGCTGCTGTTGTTAAAGCAACAACAATAAGAACAACCAAGGACAATAATGCTAGCACTTTATGTCATCAGCTGGTTGCAGTACTGTTTTAATGTGTTTTAATCATGTTATTGTAATTTATGTATTGTTTTATGTAAGCCGCCCTGAGCTGGTCTCGTCTAGGAGGGTGGGGTAAAAATCTGACTAAATTAATAAATTGTTACACTGTGTGTTGCTGATTAATAAAGTAAGTTATGTTTCTGTATTTAATGGCCTTTGGTTGATTCCTTTTTTTCATGCAAACATAAAATCATGACACTATGGAACTGATTGAAAGATGGAATTCCTAGTCCGTACTTTGTTGAAAAGTCACTTTCCCTCATCACCACCACGAGCAAACTAAGCATGAGATTCTCAACTTACGGTGTCTTCTCCAGCATTTTTCTCGCTGACTTCTCCCATCAGATCCCAGCCCAGACAATATAAGCTCCAAACAGGAGAGCCGAGAAAAGGGTGACTGCGTATAAAACTTTGAATAAAACTTTTGTTGGTCTTCAAGGTGCCACTGGACTCGAACTTTGTTCTGTGATTATCCCAGTTCTGGCAAAACTGCTGCAAATCAACCATGGAGTTGTTGTTCTGGGAAATGCATTCTATGACATGACACGATCAATTGGTCAATCAAGTAGACAGTGAAATGAAGCAGGTCTGGACTCAGAGGTTCTCTGGTGTTTTGTGTCACATAAGCCATAAAAAGAAAGAAGAGCAAAAGAAGCCAGTGGTGCAGCGGGGCTGTTGTGAGAAAAGTGTGTGTGGCAGCAGCACATGTCTGTGAATGTGTCTACCCGTGCCACCCACACTCCCCTTTTGGTTCGAGTGTCCCCTGAGTGTTGCCTCCTTACCAAAGGCAGAGGTGTAAGCTTGGAAACCGCTAAGCGCTGGCAGAGACACTCAAAGGTCTCTTCTTAAAATAAAACTTATCTTTATTAAAAGAACAACATTCAAAGATTTACCTGGCAAGGTGACCAGCAAGACGCTATGCCAGCTTGCCAACACAGTAGAATTCTATCTCCTAAATATTGATAGTAAATACACAGAACAATAAACATGCAAGCAAAGTCCTATCCCACCCTAAAGCATGCAAAGAACGAGAGGCCTCTCGGGCTGACTCCAAAAGGCTGCAGAGGGTAAAGACCTCTCTTGTTCCTTCAAGAGCCAGTGAAGATCTGTTGGATTTTACCAGTATTTATACCAAATGATCAAAGAGGTCCCTTAATTTACAGTTGTAAATTAGTATTTAGAAGTTGAAATTGTCTTGCAGGAAATTGCTTCCTTGGTCTCACACAACAAAAGTGTACACTTTTATTTACCGGATCAATACAGTGTCATTGTTTCTTCCAGGTGTTCCCCAATATGGGAAATAAACTGCCCTTTGATGTTATCTCTGAGATGAAAGTGGGGAGTGTGAAATCTCAGTATCTCAGGAAGTTATTTTGGATTGAAGTCTGTTATTGCCCAAATGGCCTTCCTGGCCACCTGCACTTTTATTGCTGGTTATTGTAAGTCTCACTCCTGTAAAGATTTCCTGGGAATGGAATGTGTGACCTTTGCGTGTGACCAAGAAAGAAATTTGTCTGGAACAGCCTGTATGCTGTTTTGCTAGCAAAGACAGAGACAGCTATATATATTTTATAAACTATTTGGTTCATTTTTAAACCCAAACTTTCTATATTTCTAGAAGCCAGTGGTGCAGCGAGACAATAAGTAATTTGTTAAAAATATAACTATTTATTACTAATGTGTGTCTAAAGTGACATCAAGTCACAGCCAACTCATGGCAACCCCATAGGGTTAGGAAGGCAAGAGAGGAACAGAGGTGGTTTGCTATTGCCTGCTTCCATGTAGCAACTCTTGACTTTTGTACTTTTTTGAGGGAATATGGAATAAATGAAAAGGGTAAGGGAAAAGAAGAAAAGGTAAAATTACCAAAGCATAGTATAAAGGGCATTTTTTTGCAAATATAAAAGACAATCCTTGATTCAAATACTTGAATTTCTAGGAAAATTATATGACACAGTAACTTTAAAAACCACTATAACAACCTACTCAACATTCTACCATTTTCTCATAATATATTAATATTTTTATTCACTTATCAACCTTATCATAGAATCATAGAGTCATAGAGTTGGAAGGGACCTCCAGGGTCATCTAGTTCAACTCCCTGCACAATGCAGGAAATTCACAAATACCTCCCCCCCACACACCCCCAGTGACCACTGTTCCACTCCCAGAAGATGACAAAAAACCTCCAGGATCTCCAGCCAAACTGGCCTGGAGAAAAACTGCTTCCTGACCTCAACATGGTGATCAGCCTTTCCCTGGGTGTTTAAGAAGGGGCCCCTAGAACTAAGGACTGATGCATCCCTTCCTGCCCTCCCTCTCATGATCTGCCTAAGTTCACAGAATCAGCATTGCTGTCAGCTGGCCCTCTAGCGTCTGTCTGAAAACCTCCAAAGAAGGACAGCTCACCATCTCCTGGGGAAGCCTTTTCCACTGAGAAACTGCTCTGTCAGGAAGTTCTTCCTAATGTTTAGCCAAAAACTCTTCTGATCTAATTTCAACCCACTGGTTCTGGTCTGGCCTTCTGTAAGACGGAGCTCTTCCACCAGGCCATCAATTAGGAGCCACCACCATTACCATCACTACCAGTATCACCATCTATTATCATTATTAACATCAACCTGGTGCCTGGTCTGTTACTGATAGCCTGTGCTCGCCAACCGAAAGCGAGAATGACCAACGGGCTGAATATCAAGTGAATTTACAGAATGTATGAGGCCATCTTTTGATATTATATGTTAACTGCTAGCATTTTAATATAATGTAAGTTGGTTTTGATGGATTGTTTTTTAGATGTCTATGATATTTATTGTTATTGTGCTTTTATTATGTGGCGGGGTACAAATTTAAATAAATAAATAAATAAACCAAAACAACCCCAGACCTTTACTCTGCTGTCCTTTCTATGTTCTGAGTCCAATACTGTTGTTCAGAGACAGGCACAAACTTCTGAAGGTGCAATTCACAGTACTCCCTGCTCCACGACCACTTTCTTGACATGGATAGCATGCTTGAGATAACAACATAAATGGTCAATCTTTGTCCCCAGGTCAGTAATTTAGGCTCTCAATACATTCCGGGTCTTCACAGCTGCTTCCATTTCTCTCTCAGGAATGTATATGCAACCATATGGTTGGATTCCCTTGTATATTTACATAACATGCAAGCGATGGATTCCTGGTGTAGGGGAGTAGCTAATTGTATGTTATGTATCAAAAGAAAAAGTTGGTTTGGCTAACCACATAAGCAGAAGTTTTTGTACCACCCTGGGACTGAAATGCGGGCAGTCATGGAGACAGAAGGCACTGTTTCTCTCCACATACTTCTGAAAAAAGCCTTTGTGAATGAAAAGGCATAAATGCAATGCTACAGGGACTGTAAAAAGAGAGAAAGGAAGCATAGCCCACCCACCCCCAAAAAACCATTGGATGTATAGACAAATATATTACAAAACTGATGTGTAAAAATTACAGTGCAAAATCAGTATCGCATACAAGTCTGATTCAGACCAAACGCAAAACCTAAACCCTCACTTCTGCCTTGACCTGGATGGCCCAGGTGACCCGATATCATCAGATCTTGGAAGGTAAGCAGGGTTGGCCCTGGCTAGTATCTGGATGGGAGACCTCCAAGGTATATCAAGGTGCTGACACAGACAATAGCAAACCTCCTCTGAACGTCCCTTGCCCTGAAAATCCTATAGGGTTGCCAGAAGTCAGCTGTGATTGGGCTGCAAAAATACCTCCCCCCCCCAAAAAAAAAACCCACTCACTTCTACCTTGCCTTAAGAAATCTCTATTCCAGAGGGTTCTTGCTCTCCTGGTTGATATCTTAGCCTGCATTGCAGTGCTTTGCTGAGGGAAAGCTTCTCTGCGTCAACAGCATTTTCTTTCGGCCACCATTACTGTAGCGCCATAAGTCCACACCCTCTTTCTCTGACATTAATCATTTCTCACAACAAACAAGAAGACATCCCAATTAGGGATGGAACTAGGCACACTCATATGCGTGCACCCAACTTCCAGTAGTCCAATAGACACCCCTCCCTCCCCAAGTTTAGTTCCACTATTGGCAACCATATTTCTCATCCCACCACTAGAGCTCACCTGATACCTCAGCAGCAGCAAAGCAGGTCTAGGGAAGCAAGAAGGCATGCACACACCACACCTGTGCCCTTGTCACATGCCTTGTATTTGCCGTATTGAGAAAGGGCTGAAGAGCAATGCAACTTCCAGACTCTGCTGACAGTGGAGCAGGTGGTGAGAAAGAGGTGTGCACCTACAAGACCACCAGGATGGGCACCCTGACAGTGATTTCCCTCAGCCTCAACCCTGCCTGACCCAAACCAAATATCATTTGAAATAAAACCACACGACTTGCCCAGATCCATGGGTCCCCAGGATGACCAGGGTTCCTACAGTTTGTCTCCCACTCTCAACTATCCTGGTTTTAGCTTCTGAAGTGACCCCAGTGATTGCCGAATGTAGATTCTGAACATGAGGCTACCAGGACTTACACCACCAAGACCAAATGCATCTCTCCTTGGAGAGGTTTGCTTGGCAAATTGACTTTGTTTAATAAACTTGATCTTGATCAGTGCTTCTACCTGATCTTTCAAGAAATCGAGTGCATTCTCAAACTACACACCTGATCTTTTTGGAAAAGTGTTATCCCATCAAGAACAGGCATTTCCATCACTTCTGAAGAAGGCTTAGACGCCTTCTTCAGTTGGCTCTGAGGATGAAACAAACATTACAATGCAAACACAATACACCAGTAGAAAAGAATAAGAATCCAGTAGCACCTTAAAGACTAAAAAAAAAGTGGTAGGGTATGAGAAGTGAGCAATGACTCACAAAAACTCTTTTTTTTTTCTACTACTACAAACAGACTGACATTGCTACCCATCTGGACCTATCACAGTACACCAGGTGCACCTTCTCTTAGGTGAACTGATTTGTGTCAGGAGAACATCTCAGATGGTTTTCCATGTCAGTCTACATGGATATCTCAAGAAGGATTATAACCACTGCCTCTAAGCTGTACAATAGCCAGCCTCTTTAATCAGCATTCAAAGTCTGCCTCATAAAATATTTCCAGCTGCAGCAGACCCAGTCCGTTCAGTATTTATGGTGGTGACAGACTGAATGGGCTGATAATAGAAATGGTAACATGTAGCAGGGCAGAAATGAAAGGCGGGGAAGTAAAAATTAAGTGTATATTAATATTTCCTGGTATTCAGCCAAGAGTTTCGTTTTGCACCAAGTGAGGATGTCATTGAAACCAGAAGATGACTCAGTTTTCAACTGTCAAGTCAGTTTCTAGTTCTTGGTTCTCCTTCATAATCTTCATGAAGTAACAGCACAGTCATGGCGATGAATCAATTTCCCCAGTTCTTCTTAAGTCCAACCTATCCCACACTGTGTTTGTGTTTATTAAAAACAGTCCTGCGTTCAGATTTCCTTTTTTGGTAGATTCTTGATTTGAGAGGATGGATGGTCCGCACGTAGTCATCAGGCAGAGATATCTCAGGGTGTTTTCCCGCTATTTTTCAATTATTCCCAAATGCAAAAAGACAACATATATAACAGTGCTGGGGGGGGGGGGTGTCCTCCATTTTTGCTGCACCACATAGCATATTCTGTTCACACGGAACAGCAAAAATGGAGAAATAACTCCCCTCAGCACTGTTTCCGTGCAGGGAAACAGCTCAGGGTGGGAGAGACAGGAGCCTTCCTTCTCCACAGTAGTGTCTGGAGCCCATGCGGTCTCTCCTTTATTTTTAAAAGCCATTTCCTGCAGCTGCTTATAGCTGTGGAGAACCTGCATTGTGTCTGTAATTTGGCCCAGCATGTGGATGATCGAGCTATATTGCTTTCAGTTGCATGCACATTTGGAGCACATTGCTACATGCAGGGAACCTGCTCGAGGTGGCTAACAAAGTACAAACATAATAAATGCATGAAATGCCATAAAATTTGTCTACACTACCTGTCACCAGGTTGCCAGGCAGTGACACTGGCAGGAAGGTTTTGGCTAGGGCTGCCAACCATCAGGTGATAGCTGGAGATCTCCTCGGGTTATAACTGATCTCCAGGAGACAGAAATCAGTCTCTTTGGGCAAAATGGCTGCTTTGGAAGGTGGGCTCTAGGCACTGAAGTCCCAGCATGGTGTACTGGTTAAGAGTGGATGACTCTAATCTGGAGAACCGAGTTTGATTCCCTACTCCTCGACATGGGCCAGTCACAGTTCTCTCAGAACTCTCTCACCCTCACCTGCCTCACAAGATGCCTGTGGGGAAAGGAAGGGAAGGTAATTGTAAGCCACTTTGAGACTCCTTATGGCAGAGAAAAGTAGGATATAAAAACCAACTCCTCGTCGTTGTCTTCTTCTTATTATTATTATTTGTGCTATTTCGATCCCGCCATTTTCACCGAAGTGAGCTCAGGGCAGTTCACAACATAAAATCATATAGTAAGATACATCATATAACATATTATCTCTAAAAGTCGTCTCCTCCTCCATCATCATCTCCTTCTCTCCTCCCCAAACCCTGTCATCCACAGGCTCCAACCCCCAAATCTCCAGGTATTTCCCAACCCAGAGTTATCAGACACAGCTGTGGTAGGGGGCAGTGCCCTTGCATTTTTTTTTTTAAAGTAAGGCCTGTCTACTTAGAGGAATTTCTGACCATAGAGTTCTTAGCAAGTCCTAGAACTACCCAGAAGTAATCTTACAATAGAGTTTCTGGTGATTCCTAGAGCTACCCTTCTTACTTCCAAGTGGCTCTAGGGATTGCCAGGAACTCTATGGTCAGAACTTCCCCTAAGCAGATAAAGCTTATTTTTCTTTTTTAATTTTTCTCCCTAGGATGATCCTCCCTTTGGCCCCAGTTTCCACCTGTCAATCAGGTGAGCATTGGAGGGCAAGGGCCACAATTACTTGGAGGTTTCCCATCACAAGCAGACAAATAAGATAATCACTGCAGACAACAGCAGCTTTCACATTCATGTTGACTATTAGGGCTTCTTGTGGACCCTGCAGCATTAAACGACATTGCATATTTATATGAAATGTTTAGATCTCACCTCCCAACATGGTTTCCATATAAAATAAAAGCAATCAAATAAAAGCATAAAGGTCAGACTATAAAACAGAAGAACAAGTAATACTAATTTCATAATGGTCACCAATAAAAGCAACTAAAATTTCCTTATGCACCTTAAACCATGAATAACAGAAAGAAAAGCCTATCAAGGTGGAGAAATAAATAGCAAAAGAACAAAACACCAAATACTCAGAGGAATTAGTTCAGTACAAAAGAGGGAAGTTTTCGCCTGGCATCTGAAACTCAGTAGGGTTACCAATTCCAGCTTGGGAAATTCCTGGAAATTTGAGAGCAGTCCTGGGGGACGATGGAGTTTAGGGAGTGAGCTCAGCAGTGACGTGAAGCCACAGAGTCTGTCTCCAAAGCTGCTACTTTTTACAGGGGAACTGATCACTGCAGTCTGGAGACCATTTGTAATTCTAGGCAGATCCCAAGCCTCACCTTGAGACTGGCAACCCTGGGCAGCGGGCAAACCATTATACACAATATAAACCACTATTACAAAATCATCACAAGTGTCCAGTTCTCTTTCCTCACAATGAAACAAGCAGATGGTGGACCTCCATATCACTCAAAGCTTGGGAATGAGAAACCAACACGATCTTATTTCCATTCATGCGGACTAGAGTTGCTTCCACACAGCAACAGATGTCACATTAGTGCTGTGAATGCAAAGGCCCTAAGACTGTTAATGGAGCATCCACACACCAGGTTTCCCTGCATTTTTCCTGCCCTAGTTCTCTAACTTCATCATCAACTCCCCATGCCAATGGAAGGCTTTCATTTTTTAAATTGGCAATAGACGTACCACTATAGTGTTCTAACGCTCTCCAGTGGATGGAGGGCAATGACAGTCACAGGGGAATGGGGCAGGGAAAATGGCACTGATATGGGCACAGCTGAGAAAGACCTCCACAGTCCTGCCCACATGGCACCCACCATGGCTTTGCTGTGATGTTTCCCAAAACGTCAAAGAGATGCAAGTTTAGGACAGATCACAGTAAAGTTGGGGAAATGGCTGAACACCCATGAATGCACCATGAAGCTGCGTGGAAGCAGGAGAAGCACCTTCTTCTCATTCACAGACGTGCTGGACCCAAACCCAGCTGTGGAAGCAACCTTGGAGGAGCATTCTGTATCAGTCTTTGTACATCCAGATTAAGATGGTTGATTGCTACATGGGTTGAAGGGAATGTTTTCTGTCACATCTTTTCTCCCAAGAGCTCTGGGCAGCACCTGTTTCTCCTTACTGTGGGGTAGGTTATACTGATGGGCCCAAGGTGAGCCTCATTTATTTTCTTTCTTGGGGGTATTTTTTGTGCATGTTTGTATGTGTGTATGTACGTGAGTGTCTGGAAGTCATGACTGGCTTCTGGCAACCCCTAGTGGGGCTTGGATGTTCAGAGAAGTGGCTTACTATTGCCTACCTCTGTGTTCCAGTCCTGGTATTCCTTGGAGGTCGCCCATCCAAGTACTTCCCAGGGTCGGCTCTACTTAGCTTCCAAGATTTGATGAGATCGGGCTTGCCTGGGCTATTTAGGTCAGGGTGGTGAGCTTCATTTCTAAGTGGTGATTTGCCAGTCCTAGTTGGACCCTATGAACTCTGCAACACATTCCCAATTCTAAACACATTGCAGCTGCCCAAGAATACAATGACTGCTTCATATTCAGAAAGTGACTGAATTTCCATCTTCTGCCTCAATGCATCCTCCAAAGCAGCGAGAACGGCAGTTTCTCTGAGTCAGTTCCTGCTGCAGCAGCCCTATGTTTACTTGCGGCTTTTCATGGAGTGTTGCATAAAAACCTCAATTAAGCATACAGCCAACTGTGAGAAAATTAAGTTTGTGTGTGTCCGTGTGAAATATATAACCTTCCTCTTTCCATGCATCTGATGTAATGAATACGTGCTTTGGGGTGTATACCTATGAAATGAACGGGTGGAATTATCTGGGAACAAGTGTCTGACCAGCTAGCAAGCATTACAGTTATTCACCCTTGAGTCTTATAATATATATGTTGATTTTCGTTATCTTAAATACTGGATAAACTGGGCCACAATGGATAGACCTCAGTGTGCAGTATTCAGGGAAAAAAACATCGGCCTTTTCTGCACGCTTCTTTTAATCCATTAGGGTTGCCAGCCTCCAGGTGGGGCCTGGAGATCTCCCGCTTTTACAACTGATCCCCAGCTGACAGAGATCAGCTCCCCTGGAGAAAATGGCTGCTTTGGAGGGCAGACTCTATGGCATTGTACCATGCTGAGGCCCCTCCCCTCCCCAAACCCCTCCCTCTCCAGGATCCACCCCCAAAGTCTCCAGGTATTTCCCAACCCAGACCTGGCAACCCTATAATCCATGTTTACCATGGTGACCTCCAAGCAATTCTGCACTAAAATCAAAATCAGCCTTCTTTTTAATCCAGGGTTTTTTCCATTATGCACCAAAATTGAGTTCAACCTTCTTTTTATTCTTGGTCCCCCCCCTCCCCATTCTGCATTACATCACCTGCCTTCACTGGTCAGCCCGGTTTCAGCCTGCGGTTGCCCCAGGTTATTTGGATGCTGTTTTGCCATGGACTTAAATGGCCTCAACTCAAACACTGAGAAAATCTGGAATGGCAGGCAAATGTAGAAAGGACCATTGTACAAAAAAACCCAACAAAACATTATATGAGAAGGCTTCATTTGAGACAAAGTTCTGTCCTAGATCTATGTGAAAGAACAGAAAAGTTCTAATGGTCTTGAGCTACCATCATATATCCTCAGAATTCTGGATTTAGGGGTGGGGTTGAATTAGGGTTGCCAACCTCCAGGTGAGGCCTGAAGATGTCCTGGAATTGCAACTGATCCCCAGATTGCAGAGATCCATTCTGCTGGGGGAAATGGCTTCTTTGGAGGATGGACTCTATGGCATTACACCCCACTGAAATCCTCCCCTCCCCAACCACTGGCCTCCTCCAATCTCCAAGAATTTCCCAATTGGAATCTCTTTTTTTTTTAGAAATTAACTTATTCCATTGCAGCCACGTAGCCTGGGTGAGTCATGTAAATCATGTGAGATCAAGTCACCCAGCAGTTATTATTTCCTATTTTCAATTTTCAATCCATACATTGATGTGATTCAGTCAAATGTAATAAAAATAAAAATAAATGGTAAACGTCCTGTTGAATACCCTGGGTAGGGAAGGAATTTGATATACCTCATATTGCTTTGCTTTTAGAGACAGGGGTCATTCCCAATATTATTTTTAGTTTGGAAATAATTTGCCCCCTTTTTTGTGAAATGCCATCAAAATATCCCTGGAAGTAGAGTGTTTGATATTATAGGAGTAGTGTTACTTCCTCATCAGAACCCATCTGAACTCTAACATACAAACCACATATTGGTACCCACCCATTTTATTAGTGATTGCCTAAATGGGGATTTTTGAACTTGGCACCCTGTGTTGTGTGTCACAGATTTTTTTTTAAATAAGCATTTTTCTGTGTCAGTTACAGAGGATGTTATCATGTTGTGACTCATAATTCTGTTGATTTTGTACAACAAACATGAAGTGTATATATAGGGACACTTTGAGCACATGGACAGATTCACTGGCAGAGGCTAGCGAGATTTGTGACTCCCAAGGTTTGTGTAGAGAACTGAAGGCAAAGATGAAGAGCTTCCTGCTCAGAATCGTGCTCTGTGGAGCTCTTTCCTGTGCTTTGCCGATCATCCTGAAAACTGACCAAATCACAGAAGGGGACGTTCAGCTTGCTGAGGTAAAGATTAAAAATCGCTGAAGCATTAAGCAGAGGAAAACCTATGACTAAGAACAGAGAGCCAGTGTGATGTTGTGTATACATGAGGACCAGGGGAATTTGTGTTGAGTCTAGTACAACCAAGACTGGTTGGCCTTGCATAAGTCACTGTCTGTTCACTTTGGGTTTCTGTATTTTTAAAATGTGTAGAATAATGGTGGGCCTTTGTTGTGGAGTTGTACTGAGGAGAAAGACTGAAACCCATTTTCGAATGTGGAAACTGCCCGTAAACTAATGTATCTTTTCTTCCCATCAGAAATATCTCCATAGCTACTACCCTGAACCAGAGGGGACCCCTGTCTTAAGAAGCAGAGGTGATAATAAGAATATGACTGGCAAAATCCGACAAATGCAGGAATTCTTTGGGCTGAGAGTGACAGGCCAGCTGGATTCACGCACCTTGGATGAAATGAAGAAGCCTCGATGTGGAGTTCCTGATATAGGAGAGTTTCGCACCGCTCGTGCACTTAACCGATGGCCAAAGAAAGACCTGACATACAGGTAAGACTTCAACTGCTTTCTTTAATTTGAGATGCCACCTGAAGATAGTTATTATCACAGCACTGAGCACCTCCTTTGAGGTGCTAGTTAGCTATTTATTATGGCTGTGCCAAAGCAGTACAAAATATATATTAGCAGAAATGTTTACAGACTTCGAGGAACAGAATCTCATTAAATTAAGTAGAAGAAAAAAGACAATGGGGGCTGCACACAGGGGATCCATAGTTCACTGTCCAGTGTCTGGAGGCAAAAAAACCGCACTCTCTGGTTTTTCTCCAGCTAACTAAAGGCCATAAGGGGAAGTCCAACGGCTGGGTGTCTCATTTTTCTCACTGAGTGTACAGCGTGGGATGGATTAGGCTGCTGGCTGACATAATAAGCCTTCTACATTTCAATCAAAGGGAAGGGTGGCTAAAGAGACTACAGTTCACAGAGGGTGATAAATCAAGGGCTGCTGGAATTCTTGACTCTGGCAGCATCAGTGCAGTGTGCTGGTAAGCGGTGGACTGTATGAACTATCATTTCAAGCCTGTTTCAGTGAGTATCCTGAGGCTCGCTTGTGAGGTCTGTTATGGTGGACAAGGTCTGAAAAGCTTGTTCATCTATGATCAAGCTCAGGGGTCATTTCCTTCAGGAGAGCACAGGAGCGGAGCTCCGGCAGTAAAGAGCCCAGGGGGTGGGCACATGCAACAAGCCCCACCCCCTGCTCTCAGCAGCCCTCAGTCAAAGCAAGAAGCAGTCAGGTAAGTTGCAGAGGCCCCCTCCCTGGCCCCCTGGTCCAAAACAGTCCAGTGGCACCTTTAAGACCAAGTTTTATTCAGGTACAAGTTCTCCCTCCTCTGCGAGGACAGATCTGCACGTTCCCCCCCCCCCCAAAAGCTAGCAATCCAAAACAGTCCAGTGGAGCCTGAGTGGTGGGTGTTGCCTTCTGACACACTTCTGGTGATGTCAGGGGGTGTGGCATATGCAAATAAGTTATGCTAATGAGTTATGCTAATGAGCTCCTGCACCTCTTTTTCTACAAAATGACCCCTGATCAAGCTTCTTCTCTGATCAGAATCATGGTGAAGTAGGCGTTCTGTGTGTTTTAGGCTTCAGTTTCCATCTGCGCTTGTACTTTAGGATCTGGATAACACACAATATGAAAAAGGAGAGTAAGCACCCTGAATAAATGCAGAGTGCCCTCCATCTTTTAAATTTATTTTTTTGTAATAATGGCTAGTGTTTGCTGGGCCCTTAAAGCATATGAACTAAAATAATGTAAGCAAGAGAGTACCCCTGAAGGCAGGGAAAACCAGGCATTCTCTGAAACCTGTGAAAAGGCACCGTCTGATGCCTGACGTCACAGTTTTAAAAATATTGATTTTTGTTTCTGTTGCTTAAGTTTTCACAAAAAAGCATCTGAAAACAGTGGTCCCCCAAATCAATCATGAGAAGAACAATTGCACTTGTGAAGTTGGCTCGTCATACACAGTTTTAATTTTGCTTCCACATTGTCATGTTTGGAACACAAAATTTACTCCTGAACCCAAACAGGTTCCTAATATAGGAATCAATTTGTTGGCCAAAGATATCCTAGACATCATACATGTAGCTGCCTTATCCTGAGTAAGTTCACTTGTCTATCAAGGTCAATATTGTCTACTTTGGCCGCGGGCACACGGGCAGGAAAATGCGGGGGGGAAGCGTGGCTGTTTGCCCCGGGGCAAAATAATGCGCGGTTGCACCAGCAGATGTACCGTGGAGATCCCGTGTAGGTCCCATGGTAGGGGGGAGGTGCCAAGCACACCACAATCCTCTGCAACGGCAAAGAAGCGGCACGGCAAATGGGTGTTTTTTTTTCCGGACACGAAAGTGTGTGCATGCCCCGTTGGGTGCTTGTGCGCATCCCATGAACAGTAAAAAAAAACCCCTTTATACGAGGGGGCATGGGCGGGTGCCGGAACTACCACCAGAAACGCGATCAGATGCCCACCCTTGCCCCGCGGTTACCGGAAACTAGTACCTCCGAGGTACTAGTTTTTAACCGCGCATCTTCGGCGGGAAGCCTCGGGTTCGCCACGGGAGCTCTATGCTTCCCAGATGTGGTGGTGAGATCGAGCCCGGAAAATCCGCCTATCTTCCGTCTCTGTAGTGTGGCTAATGCTCCATGTGACCGGGGCCTTTGATTGGCAACAGTTCCCCAGGACCTCAAGTAGAAGTCTTTCCCATCACCTACTACCAGGTTCTTCAAATTGGGGATGCCATGAATAGAAAGTGGAACTTTCTGCAGGTGAAGCAGGTGCTCTACCCTGATCCATGACCATCTCCAAAGAAAAAAGTAATGCCAAAATCTAACCCCAAATGTTTTCTGCTGTACCTCCAAGTTGCTTACGGCAGAATTTCTCACAATTGTGTGAGGTCACTAAGAAATAGTGACGTGGCCAAAGTCACCTAGCAAGCTTCACAATTGAGCAGAGTTGTGAATCCAGATCTTCCTCAATGAAGCCCAGGACTTTGTCCAGTACAACACATTGTCTAAAAGATTCCTTGCAGGTGCTAGGTTGGGAAAGGAAACGTGTTCCAGATCTGTCTGAAGCTATGGTACTTTTTGTACTCCAGGCATTCACTTCTTTTACTGCTATGTATTTTAAAGCATCCAGAACTACACGCCAGATATGGATCCTGCTGACATAGAAGATGCTATTGAGAGAGCTTGGAAAGTGTGGAGTGATGTGACCCCCTTGACGTTCACGCAAACGTCCGCAGACTCTGCAGATATATTGATCTCTTTTGTTGCAAGATGTAAGTCAATCACTTGAAAGCAATCACAGGTTTTCTGTTCAAGGGGGTTAATAGCTATATATAATTTTTGTCTGGCATTTTTAAGACCATAGAAGCAATCCCTACGATCGTGGCTTTGATGGATATGGAGGAGAACTGGCTCATGCTTTCTTCCCTGCATATGGTGGAGATGCCCATTTTGATGAGGATGAAAACTGGTCAAAGGATTTGAAAGGTATTGTGATGGCTTTTGTTTTCATGCATGGAGCAGGACATATGTCTGTAATAGCTATTAGGTCTCCTTCAAAATATTATTTTTATTTTTATTAATTTGTATGTCACTTTTGTCTACACTAGGAGACCCAAAGAAAGGTGTGACATTGTCATCCCTTCCTCTATTTTATCCTCATTAAAAATTTATAAGATAGGCTAGGCAGAGAGAGAGAAAATAAGTCCCCCAGAAAGCTTCCAGGGCACAGTGGGGACTCCAACCTGGGTCTCCCAGATTATCAAACAGAATCTGGCACTCTAATCACTTCACCACACTGTGGCTGCGATCAGACACACCAGTAGATCCGATATAGGCACGAATGCCGGGGGAATTCTGGTAGTAAATGGGTTCCGATGGGCCACAGACGGGCTTTCCCCTGTCTGATCATGCAAGCACACATGCATGCCATCGAGATGGTCTGATCAGGCCATCCCGGCTCCGTGCGTTGTTCCTCCCCCCCTTCGCAGTATGTGCATCGTGGCATACTCCATAGGGGGCCCTCAGTGTGGAGGTGCAATTCCTCATTTATGCACAAGGAAAATGAATAGCAAAAAACCCACGACTCACCCACAGTCGCGTCTGATCACACAGTGACGGGCTGCACCCACAGCTACAAAAGGAGATGTGATCTCGCAACTGCATGTCAAATTCCTCTGGAGAGAATAGCCTCACTTCCCCTCTCCTTCAACTGGCACGTGTGACCGCAACCTCTTATGATATAAGCACCACTCCTGCATCAGGGTGGGACAAATATTTAGGTATTATGGGGATTTATTCTGTATGTTGGATTAATACTACTTTACACAGAGAGTGATTAAAATGTGGAATTCACTGCCAGAGGAAGTAGTGATGGCTACAGGAATAAACAGCTTTAAAAGGGGAATAGATAACTTCATGGAGGATAATGGCTGCTAGCCATGGCAACTGAGGGGAACCTCCACATACAGAGCCAATAATCCTCTGAATCCCAGAGCCAGGAAGCAACATCTGGGGAAGGCCTCAGTTTTTACGTCCTGTTGTTGGCCATTCAGGGGAACTGATTGATCACTGTGTGAGACAGGATACTGGACTAGATGGACTATTGGTCTGATCCAGAAGGGCTCTTCTTATGTTCTTATAATGCCAAATAACAAGGATATGCACTACCCTGTTTCCCCGAAAATAAGACCTACCCCAAAAATAAGCCCTAGCAGGATTTCTATGCATTTGTGGTATAAGCCCTAGTGTGTCTTCTTGAGAAAAAATAAATATAAGACAGTGTCTTATTTTCGGGGAAACACGGTATGTGTTAAACATAAAATATAATTGAGCTGTTATGGCCAGAGTATTGCCTCCCATCTCCAATAACCATCTGCACTGGTTGTCCCAAGCAGGCGCACATAGAGGTTTTAGAAGAAGCTATTAAGTAAGGTTACCAACCACAAGATGGGTCTTGGAGTTCTCCTGCAATTACAACCAACCTCCAGAGATCCATCAGTGGCTATTAGTCCCATGGTATAGATAGGAACTCTCAGTCTGGGGCAAGTGATGCTCTGTATTCTTGGTGCTGGGGGGGGGGTAGCAGTGGGAGGGCTTCTAGTGTCCTGGTCCCACTGGTGGACCCCTTGATGGCACCTGGTATTTTTGGTCACTGTGTGACAGAGTGTTGGACTGGATGGGCCATTGGCGTGATCCAGCACTGGCTTCTCTTATGTCCTTATGTTCTTATGACTTCAGAGATCATTCCCCTGGAAGAACTGTCAGCTTTGGAGGGTGGACTCTATGGCATCACATACTTGCTTAGCTCCATCCCCTCCACAAACTTTGCCCTCCCCAGGTACCATCCCTAAATCTCCAGAAGGTTCCCAACCCAAAGTTAGCAACTCTACCATCAATTGTGGGGACAGCTGATGAGCCTGAGATTTTAACCTGCCACTTTGGGAAACCTAAGTCATAGGGGCAAAACCTGTGACCTGTCCACCCTATTCAGAGACTCTATCATCTAAGTTTGTTAGAGGAGGATAAGACACTATGACAGCCATGCATTTTGCTGTGCCTTATAGGCTGTGATAGTCCACCTAACCATCTGTCTCAGATATTTATGCTTGCCCCTGCTTTAGGCATAAGGTAATATTTGAAATGGGTGAATGTGTGTATAGATCACACATCACTAGATAAAATCAGGAAATCTTAATTCCGGGTTCATAGCACTGCAAAGTGGAAATGTTCATGCATTCCACAAAAAGTATTAAAAGGATGGAAATTTTCTATACTGAACACAGAATTTTTCACTGTCAAGTCAAGTCACTAGTGTTGACATTCATCCTGTTTCATTTTAGGAACAAATCTTTTTCTGGTTGCTGCTCATGAGTTTGGTCACACCCTGGGTCTTGGACATTCTGACACTTGGGGGTCTCTGATGTACCCAATATATGTGCCTTCACACCCCCAAAACTTCAGGCTTCATGAGGAGGACATTTATCGCATCCAGAGTCTTTATGGTAAGAACAAAGAAATCTCTCCCTTATAATAAAAGAGTTTTGGGTGCCAAAGTTCTAAAATGCACTCCTTTAGTGTTAGGCCGAAAAAACTGCCACTCGGAAGACACTGGCTGGGTTCATTGGCTGCTTTGTGCAGTCCCGGCCAGCGTTCCAAGGTCATTTACATATGGAAGCTGATTGGACTACACTCCATTCCACACCTGAAACTCACCCCCCCCCCGCAAGGCAGTTGGAATTTTCAGTTGGGAGAGGAGAATGATGTCAGCTGCTCCCTAGGCAGAGGCTGTGTGTGGGGGGGGGGGGGGTTTGTAAAACTTAAGACAGACAGGCAGATAGGGTTGCCAACTCCAGGTTGGAAACTTCAAGGATATTTTAGGGATGAAGCCTGCTGAGGGTGGGATTTGAGGAGGAGGAGGAAGAGGGGGACCTCAGACAGATACAATGCCATGCTGCCCACACTCCAGACAAGCTGTTGCCAGTCTCCAGGTGACAGCTGGAGAGATCTTAAAGCTTTGGTGCTACTTCAAAGTTCCCCAGGAGCCCAAAACAGAGAAGTG
>NW_015172605.1:310928-342889 GCF_001447785.1 Gekko japonicus | reverse complement strand
GAAGGCCGATGCCTCCGTCGCCCGGCCAAGATTGGGGGGGGGCGAGGTAGGCGACGGAAGGCCAATGCCTTCATCAGCCGGCCAAGATTGGGGGTGAGGCAGGTGACGGAAGGCCGATGCCTCTGTCGCCCGGTTGGAGTGGGCGCGGGGGGGTCTGGAGTCGGGCAGCCGCTGGTGGGAGCCGCGGTCGCCCGGGCCGAGATTGGGGGGGCGAGGTGGGTGACGGAAGGCCGATGCCTCCGTCGCCCGGCCCTCTACAGAATCCACCCCCAAAACCTCCAGGTATTTCCCTCCTTAGAGCTGGCAACCCTACATTCCCCTCAGTGCCTGTTGGTAGGCAACTAAGCTTGGTCCTGTCACCTACTTTGGCCTTTGGGAGAAACCACATTGGGGCCAATCCTGATAGGGTTGCCAACTCCAGATGGGAAATTCCTGGAGACTTGAGGGATGGAGCCTGAAGAGGGTGAGGTTTGAGGAGGGGTGGGACCTCAGACAGGTACACTGCCATAGACTCCACCCTCCAAACCAGTCAGTCCCACATAGGGAACCATTGTTGCCAATCTCCAGGTGAGGGCTGGAGAGCACTCAGTATTACAACTGTTCTGCAGAAGGGAGGGCAGAAGTCAGCTGAAGTCAAAGGGGCAGATAATGGTAGGTTGATGGCTAGCTGGGAAGGAGATGGGGTTGCCAACTACATGCTGACAAATTCCTGGGGATTTGAGGGGTGGAGCCTGGAGAGGGTGGGGTTTGCAGAGGGGTGGGACCTCAGACAGGTAGAATGCCATAGACTCCACCCTCCAAACCAGCCATTTTGTCCTGGGTAACAATTGTTGCCAATCTCCAAGTGAGGGCTACAGATTACTCACAATTACAACTGCTCTTCAGGTAGCAGAGATCAGTTCCTCTGGAGAAAACAGTGGACTCTGTCATTATACCCTGCTAAGGTCACCACAGCAAATTGACACTGTTTGCCCAAAGCCAGAGCACTGCCCCAGAGCCTCTTTCTAGACCCCGTTGTATTGCTTTCACAACGGGCTTTACTGCTAGTTTCCTATAAACTTGTTCAATTTCAAGGCATCATGAGTTGACGGAGATGATTTGAGGAGATATGAATATTCAGTCTGTGGCTTTAAAACTGTAATGCCTCATTCACACACAACAGCTAGAGCTGATGAGAGCCACCATGGACCACCAGACAAAGATCTCCTCTAAGCCCTCCCCATCAGGCTGGGAAGAATCACCAGGGGAGGTCTTTCTCAACAAGAATGGTGATCTATTGAGTACAAAAGAAGAAGAAGAAGAGAAGAGAGAGAGAGAGAGAGGAGATTGGATTTATACCCCGCCCTTCACTTGGAGTCTCAGAGCGGCTTACAAACTCCTCTCCCTTCCCCTCCCCACAACAGACACCCTGTGAGGTGGGTGGGGCTGAGAGAACTCTGACACAAACTGTTCTTTCAGGAACAGCTGTGCCAGAGCTTGTGGCTGACCCAAGGTCACATCAGCAGGTGCAAGTGGAGGAGTGGGGAATCCAACCCGGTTCTCCCAGATTAGAGTCTACACACTTAACCACTACACCAAACTGGCTCTCAAAATGGTAGAATCAAAATGGTAATTCTATGCAAATTTCTGGGAGTGAGTCAATGGGAATTCTTAGTAAATATGTGTCCACTGAGTGGTTTGACACCTCATCCTGCCTATTAGGAATTCTTAATATGGACCAATCAATTTGCTGTACTCTTGCTGTACATCAGATATTTATTACCATGATGGGTTGGATCCAACCATTCTCCATGGAGTCTTCCTCCAGGTTAAGTGGTTTGTCCTGAATGACAGAACCACATAAGTTGGAAGAAGTCTCCTCAGGCTGGAGGAAGGTTTCAAACTTTGCCGCTTGGAAGGGTAGGGTAGGGGTAGGGTCCACCCCAGTGTCAGATTGTCACCTGACATGATTGGACAGCTTCAGTGAGTTGAATCTTTGGGAGTACCGTTTGAGAATGTAGCTGCTTGCAGTTGGTTTGAACTGCTTCTAATTGAAGTCAGCTTGTTCTTCAGTTGTATCTTTAAATCATTTTCAAGGACCCCCTGAATATAATGATGATGATGATGACGACAATGATGACGACACACGAGAATCCAAATTTCCCACAAACTCTCCAGCAGAAGAATCAACACCAGACATGTGTGACCCTCACCTCTCTTTTGATGCTGTCGCCACTTTCCGAGGAGAAACTCTGTTCTTTAAAGACAGGTAAATGAGACCCATGGTTTATGTGACAATTTCAGTGCAGTCCTAAGCAAAGCTGAACTCAATAGGCTGTTCAGGATTGTACCACTACTCATGCATGATTTTCCCAGAGTTATTTTTTTAGGCCCCAAACCATTGCTGAGGCTGCAGTCCTAGGTGAAGGACCAGTGGGGAGGAAGCTGCGGATGCTTTCTTCCCCCACTATTTTTCTGCTCAAAATAGCCCACTGCTATGCTGCATTTCACTTGAAGGAGGTGAAAAGAAGCTTGGAGGAGGGCAATTTTGAGCAGGAAAAAAACCTGTAGGACGGGAATGGTTAAGCCCTCCATTTGTCTCATTCTTGCTGGTCTCCTGTGCCGGATTTCCCACATTCCCATGGCTATTTTTGGTAAACCAACAAAACATCTGGATAAAACTCCATGGGATCATGTATGGTGCACAGTCTGGGTATTACTTCTTAGATGACTGTCAAGAACTGGATGTGTTGGCTTAGTGCACAAATATAAAGAATCTACCTTGAGCTCACAAGATGACCACAGTATGTTAAACATACAGTTTATTTAATCAATCCGACATGATAATTTTGACAATCAAGTGCAATGGTCGCTACTAGCTCTTAATTGTAGCTACCAGAATCCGTATCTTGGAACTCTGGTGACTGGTAAACCAGGTCTCGGATCAGATTTAGAACAGTCAAGCCATTGCACTTTGAGGTAAATATTTCTGTTGCATTGTTTTCTTTCAGCTTCATGTGGCGGACAAATCCTCAAAGAAGGAACATTGAAAAAGGACCCATTTCTGCTTTCTGGCCAGCCTTGAAAGGTGGCATTGAGGCTGCTTATGAACTTGAAGATAAAGACATCTTATTTCTTTTTAAAGGTAAATCTTCTGAGGCTTGGTTCACATGAGGCATGAGAATGCAGATGTGGTAGAATGGAATGTACCACTGCAGGCTGCAGGTGGAGGACCACATTTTGGAATACCCCCTTATGTTATAAAAACAGTACCAGGCCAAGTTCAGACTGGCAGTTTGCCCCGATATAGGCCCGTGTGAGGAACGTTTCACAAGCGGATTAAAGGGGCCATTCACATAGGCACATCTGTCTGGCGTTCCCCAACCGTACTCAACCCATCTTGTAGTGCTTGCCTCCCGGGTTTAAAAGATACCTGGTAAAAGTGGTAGCAAACCCTGGAGAGCCCATTTATCCCGCTTCATTCCACTTCCCGGAAGTGTGAACGCTAACCGCTAAAAGCTGGGAACAGCCCATGTTAATAATGTGCACGGGCTGTTTACGCTGACTGACCTCCTAGCCTCACTCTGGCACCAGGAAGGTGCAGGTGATTGCCTTGAAGAGGGGGTAGTGATGTGGCCGGATGTGCCTATGGCCCACAGTGGCCAGATCCTGCCCTCTTTGCCGCCCATGCACTTAGGTGTCTACCGCAAGGAAAATGCCGCTTACAGCTGTGCCTCCGAGCCAACGGTGTGAACACTCCCTCGTGCCTCCTCCCAGTATGCTCCCGCATCAGTCTGCACAGTCTGACCGGGAAAACCTGGAACAGTTTGTTCCAGCTCTTTTTTGCAATGACTCCCTCCTGCTTCAAACTGCCAGTCTGAACTCGGCCCCAGTATAGCAAACAGAGCGAGGGGGAAAGCTTTCTCTCTGTTATGCTAGTTTTCTTCTTGAATGGAGTTTGTGTGTTTTATGTGTATGTGTGAGTGTAAGAAGAAACTTCCAGAGCTGGAATCTACCACCTGCACACTGAAGCAGTGCGGATCACACTGAAGTAGTCCAGAAAAAAAATAGGTTACCCAATGAAACTAATGCAAACAATAACTAAATATAATAAATACTGGCCCCGTTCACACGGAGCATTTGCCGCACTAAAGATACGGATGATAGGTGGATTTTTTGGGCACGATCACACCGCAACACCTGGGAAGTGTAGTGCACCCGTGGCTAACCCATGGCTTCGTGCCAAACATAAGGAGTAAAAAACTAGTACTTACGATGTACTAGTTTCCAGAAAACACGGGGCAAGGGTGGGCGTCTGATCGCATCCCGTCCTAGTCCCATCACAAACTGGTTAGTTTTTTTTTTTTTTAGTCTTCACAGGATGCGCACAAACGATCATGCGCATGCTCACCTTTTGGTGAGAAAAAAATTTCCCGTTTGCCACAGAAACGGCGCCTGATTGCTGGTGTGATCGCGCAGCGCCGCTTCTTTGCCGCGCTGCAGGATAGCCGTGTGATTGGCACCTCATGCCCTAACCACGGGACCTCGACGGGACGTGTGATCGGGCGGCCGCACATTATTTTGCTCCAGGGCAAACAGCCACGCTTCCCTCCGCATTTTCCGGCCCATATGACCGGGGCCATTATAACATATAATAAACTACAAGTTTAATATAATATGACAAAGGGTTTTTATGTGGGGAGGGCGGGGTACAAATCTAAATAAATAAATAAATATTTTTTGCACCTACTCATTCTAAATATTCATGTATATGGTAAAATAGGGACCAAACTAGCTTGTGGGGCTTCCAATTTTATTCCAGTTTTGTAATCAAGGGGATCCATAAGAAAAACCTGTTGTTATACACATCAGTGCTAGACCCCTCTGCCCATCAGTGGTGGGTAGGGTTGCCAGCTCCAGGTGGGAAACTCCTGGAGATTTGGGGATGGAGCCTACAGAGGATAGTGACCTCAGTGGGGTAAAGTGCCATAGAGGTCACCCTCCAAAGCATCCATTTTCTCCAGGGGAACTGATCTCTGTAGTCTGGAGAGGAGCTGTAATTCCAGGGGATCCCCAGGTCCCACCTGGAGGCTGGCATCCCTACATCAATCAGTAAGCATCAACAAGGCTTTCTTAATCCTCTTCTCCTTGTGTCAACTTTCCCAAATGTTTTAGCATGCCACTCCCTGCTCCTCTGTCCAATCTCATAGAATCATAGAGTTGGAAGGGACCTCTGGGGTCATCTGGTCCAACCCCCTGCACTATGCAGGAAATTCACAAATACCCCCCTCATCCCAGTGACCCCTGCTCTATGTCCAGAAAAGGGCAAAAAGCCCCACCCAAACACCCTCCAGGATCCCTGGCCAAACTGGCCTGGAGAACAATAGCTTCCTGATCCCAAAGTGGTGATCAGCATTTCCCTGGGTGTGTAAGAAAGGGTCATGACAACTAAGCACTGATGCAACCTTTCCTGCCCTTCCTTCTAATGATCTGCCTAAATTCACAGAATCAGCATTGCTGTCAGTTGGCCATCTAGCCTCTGTTTGAAAACCTCCAAAGGAGAGCCCACCACCTCCCGAGGAAGCCTATTCCACTAAGGAACCACTCTAACTGTCAGGAAGTTCTTCCTAATGTTTAGCCAAAAACTCTTTTGATTTAATTTCTACCCACTGGTTCTGGTCTGACCTTCTCAGATGAAGATGTCTCAGACAAAGGCATCTTCAGTACCATCTTCCCCAGTGGGAGCAACATAACACACAATTTTTAAAATGTCATGCAGGAAATTTCACTTCTGTGGAAATGGTAGTTTTCTCCTAATGCAGTTCAGCTGCTAACTACCTATCTGACCATGCTGAGGATAGTAGCCAATTTTCTATATTCGTTCCATGTAAGAGCCTTTCAAAACCCCTTTCTTTCTCTTTTTCTTCAGGACAGAAGTACTGGGCTACCCAGGCAAATATTATACGGCCAGGTTACCCAAAGAATATCCATGCCTTGGGCTTCCCGAAAACTGTAAAGAAAATTGATGCAGCTCTTTTCAACAAAGACACAAAGAGAACATTATTCTTTTCAGGAGATGAGTACTGGAGGTAAGTATAAATTAGCTGCCTGGACAATCCTGAGAACTCCTTTATAAATGTGTTTAAACCTCTGCACCTGAAACAATAGATCACCCAGTAAGAACAGAAATCTTTGTTGGTTCACCCCCTATCTCCAAATCAAGGCTGCATTGGCAATCTTCAGATCTAACTGCCATTGTGTCCAGTTTCCAGGCATGTGGTGCTCTCCCACATGGAGGCAAGCTTGTTAATATAGATGCCAATAATAAGAATTGAAGACTAAATCCTGACTGCATGGCTCTAAGCTCAGACGCTTGGCTGCCATTCTAGCAATGTAATCCTATGCAAACTTCCTTAGGAGCTGACTAAATTAAATTTCCAAGGATTTAGTTGAGAATCAACATGGTTAGGATTGGGCTGTAAATGACAATGGGATGCAAATGACAATGAAACTCTTTCCATTACACATACAGCAGGAAGTCAGGACGTTCCAAAAATAAAATAAAATAACAGGACATATTAAAGGGCTGTGTATGTGAACAATCTCAGGGTACAAAATACCTCTCAGATGCTCAGTTAACACAGCCTGACATCTTTTATAATAGGACAGGGTCAAGGTGGCTCCTATTAAGAGTGGTGGGCCTTCTCTGCCCATAAAATGAAATGGTGGAGACACTTTGACTGCAACCCACATTAGATGTCATAGATTCATGACTTGATGGCGCTCCCAACTTCACAAACAGGTTAAAATCTAAAGGCCTTAAATATATTTATTTCTGGTTCCTCTTTCCAAGAGCATGCCACCAAAAGCACGATTGATGTCTGAACCCCCTTTCCTCTTTCAGTTATGATGAAACAAAGATGTCTATGGAGAATGGCTATCCAAGAAAGATCAGCTCAGACTTCCCTGGAATTCCCTCTACAGTGGATGCGGCTTTACAGCATAATGGTAAGCAGAAGGTGATCCCAGAGCATTTTGAAAGACCATTAGTAAAGATGGCAATCTAGGCGTGATGGCTAAGAGGTATTTGGCAACATTCACAAAGGTTAAGTAGTTCCCATGCTCTAGAATCAGCACCCAGTTCAGCATTTGGCATCAATGCAAAGCTACCACTGCCATTTGGAGTAAGAAAGTGGCTCTGATGTCAACGTCTTGACTTGAAAAGCTGAGGGCTACCACTTCCCTCTGTTTTACACACACACACACACACACATCCTAAGCATGAAGAAATCTGTATTCTTTCCCAGCAGGCTCCAAAGATACAGGGAAACACACAAATGCCTCAGATTCTCACTGCTGAGCACAAAACACTTCTCTCTGTTAATGGCTACCTGGCTTACCGTATTGCAGACAATTGCTTGGTTTGTTGCAGGGTGTATGCCATTCCTGTGATCTAAGCATCCAGTCCCTAACCCAGCAATAGATATTGGCAGGAAGGGAGAGGATTAGGTGAATTCAGTAATAGGGAAATTAAAGGCAGAATGATGCACCCTTCTCTGCACTTCTTGGAAGAAGAGCAGGAGCAGCCATAAGGAAAGGTATATATACATTTTAAATAAATAAATAAAAATAATAAATGTTGGCATTGGAGAGGGAATCCCACAACAGACAGGAGCCAGCCACATGATAGCTGGCAGATATGAGCCAGGATGGCGTAGTAGTTAAGAGTGGCAGGCTCTAATCTGGAGAACTGGGTTTGATTCCCCACTCCTCCACATGCGACCTACTGGGTGACCTTGGCCAGTCTCCGTTTTTGCAGAACTCTCTCAGCCCCACCTGTGAGAGCCAGCATGGTGTAGTAGTTAAGAACAGTGGACTCTAAACTGGAGAACCAGGTTTGATTCCCCACTCCTTCACATAAAGCCTGCTGGGTGACCTTGAGCCAGTCACAGTTCTTTCAGAACTCTCTCAGCTCCACTGACTTCACGGTGCCTGTTGTGGGGAGAGGAGGGGAAAGGCAATTATAAGCCTCTTTCAGACTCCTAAAGGTATAAACACCTGCTATATATATTTCAAGCTTCCAAATGACTGGGGCAAGGGCCAGTTCATTTATGCACTACGTAAACAGAGCAATATTCAGGGGTTTTTTTTGGGGGGGGGACCATGCAGGTGTTTAATGGCTGCCATTTTAGCTGCATTGTTTATATATTTTAGACATCCTAAGCCATTGCACCAATGCAGGTTCAATCCATTTCAAAGGGTTTGCACCAATATATTACTTTATGGAGATTGGCCACTTACTACATAATAGACATTTCCTTCTTGTTGAGATTATGCTACCATTTGTCCTAAGCAAAGTCAGAGTGGAAAATGAAAAGAAAGCAAGACAGAAAGATGGGATCTTTAAAATAAGATTCCTTAATTCATTATGCCTCCTATTTTCACACTCTTTATCCTTCTCATTATTCTTTTAGGACACTTGTATTTACTCAGCAGTCCAAAGCAATATGAGTTTGACAGCAAGCTACCATTTCCCTCACCTTTCCACACATAAATCATAGGCTTGAAGAAATCTGTATTCTTTCTCAACAGGCTCCATTGATTCCAGGGAACACAAAAACGCCTCAAAAATTCACTACTGAGTACAAAACACTTTCTTCTGCTAATGGCTGCCTGGACTATCAGTTAGTGAAAAACCACTGGGAGTGTTGTCAAGTGAACACCATCCCTGTGAACCAAGCACTATAACCTAGGATAGGGTATTTTCACAAGGGGAGAGGAGTCTCAGTCTACAGGCAAAAATTTAGCTGAATTACAAAAGAGAGATGTTAAGGGTGGAATGGTTGAAAGAAGGGCAGGATAAAATATAATTCACAATAACTATGGGTGTGGGAGTGGGAGTGGGAATCCTCCAATAGACATGAGCTAGAGTGGGCACATACTTTTCCAGGTGCTTCCAATTCTGTTGACTGGGGCACTGGGCAATGAACTGATGTATCACTTAAACACACCAAGAGGGCAATTCACCCAAAATCATGGTGGTATTATATGACTGCTACTAATTTAGTGGCATTATTTATATATCTTATAGACTTGCTTCCTAAACTGTCGCACTAATACATGTTTCATCTGTTTCAATATGTCTCTTTGTGGAGACTGGCCAGTTGCAGGGCTTTTTTTCTGGAAAAAGAGGTGCCAGAACTCTCAAGAGGGAAACGAAGTTTTCAATCTGTATCCTGAAAACTCATGAAGTTTTAAACATTTTTAGAAGAATTTTGTTGAAGAGGTTCCAGAACGCGTTCCCCCAGGAAAAAAAAAGCCCTGCCTGTTAGTACTGAAGAGGTTCCAGAACGCGTTCCCCCAGGGAAAAAAAAGCCCTGCCTGTTAGTACCTGGTGGGCTTATCTCTGTTTTAAAGATAACACGTCAAGGAAGCAGGACAGAAAGATGGAATCTGTAAAATAGGATTTGATACTTTATTACTCCTCCTGTGTTCACACTCTTTATTTTTCGCATTATTCTTTCAGGACACTTCTATTTATTCAGCGGCTCAAAGCAATATAAGTTTGACAGCAAGCAGAAAAGATTTACTGGTGTACAGAAAAGCAACTCCTGGTTTGGCTGCCGGTGACATGGGAAGAAAGAACAACGGAGTCTCTGCTTCCTCTGTGGAA
This sequence comes from Gekko japonicus, assembly GCF_001447785.1. Lineage (NCBI taxonomy): Eukaryota > Metazoa > Chordata > Lepidosauria > Squamata > Gekkonidae > Gekko > Gekko japonicus. The sequence goes on along the minus strand of NW_015172605.1, from coordinate 333,237 downwards.
CGCTTTGATCCTCTCTCTTCTTGTTGGCTTTATTTGCTCCACCCATATCTGTGACCTACAAAACACCTGCAGTCATTGATGCACTTTGACGACAGGGAAATAATATATTAGAAAATGGTATATAGTATTTTATTATACATAATATAAATAACAGATTTATTTATTTGTCAATCTACCTATTGCTGTGTAATAACATTATTTATGTTACTATGTATGGTGGTCTTTATTTATTTCCTTTTATAAGATTCTAAAACTGACCAGTGGTTGTCAAAAATGGAGTATTAGGGGCATCAGATGTCACTCAAACATTCAAATCATCTGTTCTGACCTCTCATGCACTCTATGGTATTATTCATTCATTTGATTAGATCTTATATCCACATTTTCCTCCCAACTCCTCTTCCTCCTCCTCCTCCTCCTCCTCTTCTCCTCCCCCCATCAAGACTCAAATCAGCTAACAGCATAGGTCTTTTATGCTCCCTTTTATCCTGACAACAACCTTGTGAGGCAGGTTAGGCTGAAAGACAGTGACTGGCCCAAATTCACTGGCAGAGCAAGGATTTGATTCTGGGTCCCCTGGGGTCCACTCCAACACTCTCACTACTACACAACACTGACCCCGGTCACACGGGAGATTTTGGCCCGGGAGAGGAATGGATTGGGGGTGCAGCAAACGGGCGCGATCTCACCGCAACATTTGGGAAGCGGCGCACACCCGTCCCCGATCCGTCCCTACACCCAGAAAACCCGCTGTAAAAAGAACCTCCTACAGAGGAGAACTTACCTGGAGCACCGCAGCAAGCGCGACCGTGGGATCGCCGGCGCGCTCGTCCTCCACAGCAATCCAGCCTCCCGGCCGAACTGTGCACGCGCACACATGCGCAGTTCAGCTGCCTCCCTCCCTCTTTAGTGGTTTTCCCCCAGCATCTGATCGTGCCGGGGAGGAAGTGCGCGTCGGCTCAAGGGATCTATGTGATCCCGCCGCCGCGTGTCTTTTTTGGTGCAGCTTTAAAAAGCCACACTTTGCCTGTGTCCCCCCCCCCCCTGTGTGGCAGGGGCCACTGGCTGCTTTTTAAAAAAGACTTTAGCACACACAGAAGTCCACATATGTTTTAATGTTTTGACTCTTCTAACATAGAAAAGTCAGTTTGGTTGCAACTGTATTCGTTTTCCCTGGCTGGAGCCCTATTTGAACTGGGACATGAGGAAGGTGGGATTTAAGGGAAATAAATCCCAATTTTTCTAGTGTTCAGAGTCTTCTGGCCTGCAAACCCCTCAAAACAGTATGCACGTCACCAAGGACACTCTTGTTACCAAAGCCACTCCAAACCTGAGTTTCCACAGCAGCCTGTAAATGTTAATTAAGTCAGCCTGACAAAGTGAACAAAAAAGTTTTTAAACAAGGCCAGAATAAAAGATGGTGTTTGCTCTTCCAGGGAAAGAAATGACATGAAAGAAAGTCTAAAGCTGCTGTCTCACACATTCATGCTAACTACATTCAAGAGGAGAATTACCGGCTGGCCTAAAGCAGGCAATCCATATATTTAAGATCTCAAGCTAGTGGCAGAAACTACTAAGGGTTTTTGGTATCCTAACATCTGTGCTGCAGACGGCTGCTTGGATATATCCAGTCTGAATATAATCCCCTCCCCATACCTTAAATTCCAGATTTTATTTATTTATTTATTATAGTTTTATCCCGCCCTCCTGGCCAAGGCCGGCTGGATTGATCTTTGGGAATCTTGGCAAAACTGGTATCCTGATCCTGAATATTCCCAAAAATACTCAGGGTCTTTGCTGAAAAGCTTCAAACTTTTTATTTGCCTTTTTATCTACCACAGTTCGAAAGCAAGAAATTGCAAGTAGATAAATAGGTACCACTTCGGTGGGAAGGTAACAGCATTCCGTGCGCCTTGGTGTTTAGTCATGCCGGCCATGTGACCACGGAAACGTCTTCGGACAGCGCTGGCTCTTCGGCTTTGAAACAGAAATGAGCACCGCAACCCTAGAGTCGGATTTGACTGGCTTTCAAGCAAGGGAAACCTTTACCTTTACCTTACAACTAATCACTAATCACCAAATGAGAAGGGAAAAGGGAGCACTCACTGGAGAAGACCCTGATGCTGGGAAAGATTGAAGGTCAAAGAAGACGAGGACGGCAAAGGATGAGATGGCTAGACAGTGTCATTGATGCAACGAACATGAAATTGAGCAAGCTTCAGAGGACAGCGGAAGACCGTAAGGCCTGGTGTGCTGTGGTCCATGGGGTTGCGAAGAGTCAGATTTGACTGTGCAACTGAACAACAACAACAACTAAGTTTGATACTGAGTATACTGACTTCCCAGATGTTGCCACCACCCTGAAGCTTTCATGTAGATATTAAATAGTGTGAGGAACTCAGAGGGACCCAATAGAATTTGGGGCAGTAGGTCGAAAAGTATCTCCCCCAAACATTTTTGAGTGTTGATTGGCTATGTAGGAATAGAACCGCTGCAAAGTGGTGCCACCATACCCATCCCACCCAACCAGTCCTAATGGATACCATTCTCAATAGGATCAAAAGACCCTGAAAGATCTCCTGCTGCACTTGCCGATCTTTCATCCAGTACAGATTGTCTATCAGGGTGACAGATCAAATGTCAGCCTGAATCTGCATTGAAATGGGTCTAGAAGATTACTTCCACTCAAGGAAGCCTGGGCTTGTCCAATGACAAATCTTTGATACTGGATATTTCAGGGGTTTTGTCCCTTATTGGGCAACAGGTCATTGGTATCAAATCTAGTATAAGGTTTACCATATGCCTGCTGGGCCTTGACCAGTGTTCCCTGTAAGCTGAGTTAGTGTGAGCTAGCTCACAGTTTTTTAGCCTCCAGCTCACAGATTTTTGTCTTAGCTCAGAAAGGAGGGCTCCAGAGCAAACTAATTTATGCAGTAGCCAAATCACTTGCTCGCAACTTTAATGCCAGCAGCTCACAAAGTAGAACTTTTGCTCACAAGGCTCCACAGCTTTGATGGAGCATTGGCCCTGACCTGGATAGCCCAGGCTAGCCTGATTTCATCAGATCTCAGAAACTAATCAGGGCCACCCCTTGTTAGTATTTGGATGGGAGACCACCAAAGAATGCTATGGTCGCTACGCAATTGGCTGTGACTTAGTGACCAAAAAAAATGCTGCTGGGGGTGGGCGATCTCTTGTCCCCAGCCGGTGTTACCCACCAGCACTCCAGCAGTTGGCAGGGGGAAACAAACGCCATCAATAGTGGTGTGATGTCATTTCTGAGATAAACCTGGAAGTGACATCACACCTCTAGGAATTGAGGACAACGTTGTGGTTTTACCATAATGTTTCTGCTGATTCCTTGAGAGGCATGATGTCACACCATCACCAATGGACACCCCCATGCCTCTGCCCCCCCCAAGTCTCCTGCTGATTTCCAGGCTGGGCCTGGCTACCTTATCTGGCATAGACATCAAACTTTGTTCCTGGACATTCCAGTTTCAGGCATTTGTAATAAATATCTGCTCTTAGTACAAAGAAAAGTGTCCAATTTAAAAAACAACAATCTAGAAAAGCTCAGAAACATTTTTTTTAAAGCGAAGCGGCTATTCACAGCATTTTGCTCACTTATAAAACTCTATGACCCAGGTGTTCTCTCTCTGAAATCTGATAAAATTATCCAGTATGAAACCAGTCTTTCTTACTGTGTTGGGAAGCCAATGAAGCTTTAAAGAAATGAATATAAAACTGTAACTCAAAACCAACAAAAATATCTATAATCCTGTCACAAAGCTCACACAGAGAATTTTTTTTTACTGTCTATGAATTGCTAGAATCAGATCTTTCCAAATGGAACTGAATCAGTTATTGTACAATTTAGCCCCTTCCTTAAATAAATAATAACATAAGAGCACCTGTTCTGGGTCAGATCAACCGTACATTTAGTCTAGTGTCCTGTTTCACACACACCAGGCCTGCCTTGGTGCTTCTGGAAGGTTTACAAGCTGAGCACAGAGGTTAAAACTTCCCCTGTTGTTACCCTCCCCCCCAGAACCGGTATTCGGAGGGACATTGGATCTGAGTATGGACATTCCATTTAGCCGTCATGGTTCATAGCCACTGGTGAACCGATCCTCTAAGAATCTGTCTAATCCCCCTTTAAAGCTGACTAAAGTACTGGCCATTTCCATGTCCCACAGCAGCAATTCACCTGAGCCAATGACTGAGTGAAGAATTGCTTTTCCTTTTCTGGGTGCCCCTGAGTACTAGTATTTGGGGGAGGAAGAAAAAGGTCTCTGTATCCATTTTCTGCCTTCGTAAGAAGAGCCCTGTTGGATCAGACCAGTGGTCATCTTCTCCATCATCCTGTCTCACACAGTGGCCAACCAGTTCCTCTGGAGGTCCAACAACAGGGCATAGAGTCCAAGGCCTTCCCCTTCTGGCACTGGTATTCACAGGTTTACTGCCTCTGAACGTGGAAGTTCCCACATGTAATTTTATAAAGCTCTATCACGCGTTCCCTAAGGCATCTCTAAACTAAGAAGCCACAAACTTGTTTGATTTGACTCATAGGGAAGGCACTGCAACTCCTTAACCATTTTGGTTGGCTATTTGTACACCTTTTTGAGTGCTATTTATTATTTGTTTATGGATTTTGTATTTATTTGTTTCTGCGTTTCTCACCAATAGGGATTCAGAGGGGTTTTTTGAACATCGTTCTCCCTTCCTCCAGTCTCTCACAACAACAACCCTGTAAAGTAGACCTGGCTGAGAGTTTGTGACAGGCCCAAGGTCAGCCAGCAAGCTTCCATGGTGGAAGCAAGGATTTGAATTTTGGTCACCCTATCCACTACTCCATGCCGGCTCGCCCCTTCTAATCCACCTTTTCACATCCTTTTTTAGATATGGCAACCAGAAGAGAACACAATATTCCAAAATACTCCAGTACCATAGAGAGGCAAAGGTGTTACCACCATAATGTAAAATTTTGCATTTTATATGTGTTTCCAATAGGAACCGGCAGTCATACTGCGGTTTGTGAGTTCCAGGTGGCAACTCCATCACCCACTCATCCAGTTTAGAGAGATCCTTTAGGAACGCCTTACAATCTGTTTTGGTTCTCACCATTCTGAGTTAACAGGGTGTCATTTGCAAACTTGGCCACCTCTGTGCTTTTCCTTCTCATTCACCTTGTTTGGGCAAGACTTCCATGTTTGAAGGAAGCCTTCTAGACTTTCATGACTTATTTGACATTGCTTGTTACCCCATCAGTCTCCTTTATGGCTCCATTTTTTAAATGGGGAGGGAGTAGTCCCACTGGCATGCATCCTTACCCCCAATATAACGAAACAGACACTCAGAATTCTTTTTGGGGGGAATTGTGGAATAAAATGGCCACAACTTTATTGGTTATAGCTGTAGGAAGCATTGGCACAGAATGGCCTCCTGGATCTGAAACATCAGCTGGTCCATGCCAGTCGAAATACCCCATCGCACCCAGCCAGCCGGCTTGGGTGGAAGACCATGGGATGGCAGGTTGCTAGAGCCCCAATATAATGAAACAGACACTCAGAATTTTTTTTGGGGGGGGGAAATTGTGGAATAAAATGGCCACAACTTTATTGGTCATAGCTTTAGGAAGCATTGGCACAGCATGGCCTCCTGGATCTGAAACATCAACTGGTCCATGCCAGTCGAAATACCCCATCACACCCAGCCAGCCGGCTTGGGTGGAAGACCATGGGATGGCAGGTTGCTAGAGCTCACATGGACGACTGCCCCTCAGTGGTCTCCCCTGCCATCTGGTTGTGAGGGCAAGGGCTGGTAGTCCCGGAGCAACCTTGCTCCCATGAGCCTTCACACCAAGACCCCTTAATGGAGTTCCCGTATCCAGGAAACGGCATGCAGGCCGATTCCCATAAATGGATCCGGACCCATGCTGTTACCACCAAAGCTGTGACTAGACATAGCGTATAAGAACATTAAGAAAATAAAATTAACTTGGTTAATAATACCTAACTATGAACAACATTCAAATTCTAATTGCCCCATAACCTCTATCTACCTCTATCTAATTGTGGGAATTAGAAAAGATACCTTTACACATTTATCTCTTATTTTGACATATTTATTGCTTTGCTGTCCTTTCCCCCTTAATTAAATCCAGGGCCGCCCCGAGGTGTTTCTGCACCCTAGGTGAGGCCAGCTTGAGGTGCCCCTCAGGCGATGCCAACCTCCCGGTGGGGCCTGGAGACCTCCCAGAAACACGCCTTGGGGGGCGCCGGCCGCCACAGGCTAGCCTTGCCCCTGCCCAGGTTGGCTTCCCATTTGCCCAGCCTGCTGGGGGAGACGCAAGTGGGCTTTTGGCCGGGGGGGCGCAGTTCAGCGCCCCATCCAGAGCCTGGCGCTCTAGGTGAATGCCTAGTTCGCCGAGTGGGTGAGCTGGCCCTGATTAAATCAAAACAACTGTTGACCTTCTAAACTTAGCTTGTTAATTAGTTTTTTCTTTGGATATCTTAAAACATTTTCATCATGTTAATTTGCTGTTCAGCCTCTGTCTGTAAGTTTGAACTCTACCTTCCATTCCAATGTATTTGAAAAAGTGTGCCTTGCACACGAAAGCTCATACCTTGAATAAATCTTTGTTGGTCTTAAAGGTTAGAACAGATAAAAGGAAATACTTCTTCACCCAAAGAGTGATTAACACATGGAATTCACTACCACAGGAGTGGTGGTAGCTACAAGCATGGATGGTTTCAAGAGGAAATTAGATAAACATATGGAGCAGAGGTCCATCAGTGGCTATTAACCACAAGGTATAGATAGGAATTCTCAGTCTGGGTCAGGTGATGCACTGTATGCTTGGGGGGGCAACAATGTGTGGGGGCTTCTGGTGTCCTGGCCCCACTGCTGGACCTCCTGATGGCACCTGGTATTTGTGGCCACTGTGTGATACAGAGTGTTGGACTGGATGGGCCATTGGCCTGATCCAGCATTGGCTTCTCTAATGTTCGTATGTTCACTGAATTCTACATTTGTTCTACTGCTTAAGACCGACATGGCAGACCACCGATTTGTTCTACTGCTTCAGACCGACATGGCAGACCACCAGGAACTATGTTGCTTAGGATGGTGCTGTTAACTGGTCAAATATCTACTGGGAACTATGTTGCTTAGGATGGTGCTGTTAGCAAAAATGTTGGGGGGTAGGGATGGCTACCTCCAGGTGGGACTTGGGGATCCCTCAGAATTACAGCTCATCTCCAGATTACGGAGATTAGTTCCCTTGGAGTAAATGGATGTTTTGGAGCAGGAACTCTATGCACTGTACCTCACTGAGGTCCCTGTCCTCCCCAGGCTCCATCCCCAAATCTCCAGGAGTTTCCCCTCCTGAAGCTGGCAAGCCTATCCTCCCCACACCCTGCCAGGGGTGACTTGGCAACCCTGTTTGGGGAGGGGAGGGACTACATATCAAAGTTTATTTTGGAAAGAATGCTTGAGATGACATTTTAAAAAAAGAAGCTAAAAGGGTGTCATGCCCTGATCCATTACCATTTGCAATGCGCTTCCCTTTCAAGTCACCACAAGCCAAGTATAGGGAGGAATAAAATCTCACCCACTTTATAAGTGGCTGCCAATGAGGAACTTCTAGACTTAACAACCTCTTCAGGTTGCATGTCAATCACCCTGGTACAAAGAGGGTTTTTGTGTGTATGGCAAATCTGAAGATGTCATAATATTGTGATTTACAGTTCCATTGATTTTATGGCTCAGTCGTGAAGTATATATATAGGGACTCTCGTGACACATAGACAGATCCTCGAATAGTGGCTTGTGGCTCCAAAGCAAAGACTGAAGGCAAAATGAAGAGCTTCCTGCTCATTCTTGTGCTCTGCACACCACTTTTGTGTGCTTTGCCTGTTCTCCAAAACACCGAAGAAGCCACAGAAAAGGACACTCAGCTTGATGAGGTAAGGATTAAAAAGTCTCAGAGGTGTTAAGCAGAGGAGAACCAGGCGGAACAGAACCAGAAAGCCAGTCATTCAGTGTATAGGGACAGACACCATGTGTCGTCTGCTCTGATGTGCAAGCTCTGACTGACGTTGGGTAAGTCATCATCCACATCCATTGGTTTTGGTTTCGGTATACCTTGAGAATGGATGGCATAATGAATGGCCTTCCTCATTCAAATAAAGAAGGGAGAAGTAAATGATGCAGTGGGTGGGCTGGTTCAGACATTAACACAAAACCAGGGGTTCATTCAACAAACCATAATTATCTAATTGTTGGAATCTGCACCACCACACTACATATGGTTTGTTCAGGGGCCTCAGATCAGGATCTGAAGTCAAGATACAAAGCTGGTCTATTAATCCTAGTTGCCCTTAATATGGCTTCTCATTACAGACAAATTCACTACCCTGTTAGAATCCTGTTTTCTTCTTCTGTGAACTCTTTCTATTCACCCTGCTTACAGAGCTATTTGGCAAATAGTGTTGCAGTGGGGAAGGGAATTTTGTTTCCTAAAATTCATTTTTTTAAAAGATATAGCCATGGAGTCCCCTTTTTCTCTTTCCTCTTCCTCTTTTAAAAAGGACAGGTTTCCTCTTCGATTTGCCTTTGAAGAGAAATCAATGCACCCTTTTCTGACTTCAGCCCCTTGCAGTTGCACAGTACAGGGTAGGGCTCTAGAAGGAGGATATGAAGATTTGGGAAGACACTGTTTCAGTTCCGTTTATTGTAATTATCCATTGGCCGTTACAAAATTACAAAACACAAATTGTGAACAAGCTATAGGTTAGAGTCAAAATATACAAGAATACCAAAGATCAGTAACAAAATATGACTAATTTAATGGGAAGACACTGTCTGCCTGTGAGCATCTACAGAGCTTTACTTCCTGCTCCACCGGTCCTCTCTTCAAATCTGCCTTTTTACCAAAATGAAATTGACTCCAAACTGACTCCAAACTCCTGAAACAAGGAAAATAAAATTGTTCAGTTTAGAATTGCCAGGCCAGGTCAAGCCCGGCAACTAGCAGGAAGGTTGGGGGTGGGGACATGGGGTGTGTGATGTCAACAATGTCACTTACATCACTTATAGGTACAACCCAAAACTGGCGATAACTCTAGGAATCATGGGAAACTCTATGGTAAAACCAGCATACAGGTTGTTGGCATTTAATTTTTTTTCTCTTTACAGTTCAGAGTGGTGGTGGTGGGCAGGGCCAATGATTGGCAGGAGGCCTCCCATAGCTGGAAGCCTAGCAACCAGAGTTGGATTTCAGAGAGGAATTGGGTCAAGTACTACTGGCAAGAGCAGTTCAAAAATAAGAGCCCCGCTGGATCAGACCAGTGGTCCATCTATTCCAGCATCTGTTCTCACACAGTTGGCCAACCAGTTCTTCTGGAGGTTCAACAACAGGGCATAGAGGCCGATGCCTTCCCCTGATGTTGGCACTAGGATTTAGAGGCCAACTCTCTCTGAATGTGGAAGTTACATTTGGAGGTAGGTTAAACTATTTCACATCTATTTTAAGAGGCTCAGACAAACTACACTAAAGCTTGCCAGGTGTCTGACCTCACCCCTAAGCTTAGTCACTATTGCAGATGTAGGAAGGTCAGCTGTAGCCAGGGCCGGCCCAAGGTGTTTCTGCGCCCTAGGCGAGGCCAGCTTGTGGTGCCCCCCAGGCGATGCCAACCTCATGGTGGGGCCTGGACATCTCCCAGAAACACGCCTGGGAGGGGGGCGCCGGGCGCCACAGTCAGGCAGCTTCCTCTGAGAAAGGGTTCGGGCCGGCCGGGGTGAGGGCGAGGGCGAGCGTGCTTACTGGCACCCTGGGGCACCCGGGGGAGGGGAGGGAGGGGGCTGCCATCACCCCTGCAGGCCAGGCTGTGAACTGAGCAGGGCCTGCAGCGGAGGTCAGGGGCAGCGGGGAGGAGGGAAGGAGCCTCACCTCCTTTGCTGGCCCATCGTTGAGGGGCTGGCTGGCCGGCCTCACCTTGCCTGCCTTTCACCTGGCTGGACCTCCTGCTGCTGCGGGCTTCTTCCTCCTCCGCCGCTGCTCCCCCACCTTCCCCACAGGGCCACGGGTGGAGTGAGAAAAGTGCCCCCTCCCTCCTCCCCCCCCGCAACGAAAGCTCACGTAGCCACAGCAGTCGTGCAAGCCCTCCCCCCCCCCCCCCCGGCTGTCTCTCAGGCCTGCCTGTCAGGTTGCATGGGGTGGGTGGCCTGTCAGGTTGCATGGGGTGGGTGGCCCAGGAGAGCCCCGCTAGTGAGGGCCCCCAGCGCAGATGGGAGAGGTGGGCTGGGCTGCCTGCTGCCACCTTTGGGGTGCCCCCCGCTGCTCTCCCCCCTCCCCCTCAGAATCAATTGCATGGGTGCCACCACCACTGCCGCCTCAACCATCCCCGCTGCTGCCGCCACCCCCACCCCCCACCCCGCCCCCAGCTCATGAACTTACGGCAGCGGTGAATCAGCGGCTTTAGGCAGGGACGGTTGGGGTTTTTGGCGGGGAGGGAGGGCGGCAGGGCAGTTGGCGGCCTGTTCGGAGCTCCGCCCTAGGCCAGAGACTAGCTGGCCTAGTGATAGAGCCGGCCCTGGCTGTAGCTACACTCTGTGCATGCTCAAGGCACTTTCTGTTTGGAAACATGAAAATGTTCTAGGGTTGAAACAAACCATCCAGGTCCGATTCCAGGTCTAAGATCCCAATTTATGCCATCTTCCCTTCAACAGAAAGCTGTATCTCCCAAGACCCTCAGTTTCCCCCTTGAAGCTATTTATTCTGATCCTAGGAGTTGTTCAGCCCTAGGGAGGCATTCCCAAAGAGCAACACACTCATTTCATCAGCATGCAAATGAAAGTGCTCCTGCCTTCATCCAGCTCTAGCTAGTGCCAAATCTCTATCTCCATCTGCTGCTCCAAGTGTGTCTTTGCAAACTTTACAATGCAGCAAACTAAGCATTGCCAAGCTCCTGGTGGGGGCTAGAGACCTTCTGGGATTACAACTGATCTCCAGGTGACAGAGATAATCTGCAGCAAATGGCCACTATGGAAGGTGGCTACTATGACATGATACCCCCCCTGAAATTCCTCCTTTCCTTAAACCCCAGCCTCCTCTGGCTTCACCCCCCAAATATCCAGGTATTTCCCAGTCTGGAGCTGGCAACCGTAAAACTACTTCCATGCTTTCCAAAAGGGAAAAAAAAGCAATGTCAGCAGAGCTCTGACTCTCTCCATTGCCTGTGCTCCACACAATGTTATAAAAGGCTCCTCCTTTACATTAGGTGACAATCAGGTGGTGTTTGCAATGGAGACTGAAACTTGTCAGGGCACACTAGTAAGATAGGGCTCAAGTTAGCAGGCAATGTCTAAGGCAGACAGTGTCTTGTGCACCTGGGGGGCTTGAGAGAGAGTTTTGCTGAGTTTGCATGTGGGGATTGTCCTGAAGTTTATTTTCCTGGGGTCTGAGCAAGGAAAGGGCCAGTGCAAAAGCTTGCAGCTTCCTTGGGTAGATTCCAAGAAATGTGACCATTTCCACAGTAGTGCAATTCCCCGCACTGATGTTTTTAAAACTGTGCATTATGTGAAATTTTCTGCAGTCGATTTTTCCTCACCAGGCGCAAACACAAAGTTTCCCCCTTCTTGCTCCATGTTTTGGGAACTCGCTAACACTGGGGATTCCAAAAATGTGGGGTGAGAAGAGGAAAACTTCAGGTTTGCACCTGGTGAGGACAAATCTACTCCAGGGTGAGAAGAGTAATGTGCAGTTTTTAAAATGTCAATACGGGGAATTTCACTACTGTGGAAATGGTCAAGGGGAGGTGTCACCCTTTGATCAACTGCTATTTGGAAAGCAGCCAGTTTTCTGAGACATGTTTTTGTTGGAAGTTCCAGATGCGATGTCCCCTGTTCTCAGACCTCCAGACTGAGGGGCAAGAGAGACTAGATAGCTAGATAGCCTCTCGCCATCTGAGTTTGCATGTGGGGATTGTCCTGAAGTTTATTTTCCTGGGGTCTGAGCAAGGAAAGGGCCAGTGCAAAAGCTTGCAGCTTCCTTGGGTAGATTCCAAGAAATGTGACCATTTCCACAGTAGTGCAATTCCCCGCACTGATGTTTTTAAAACTGTGCATTATGTGAAATTTTCTGCAGTCGATTTTTCCTCACCAGGCGCAAACACAAAGTTTCCCCCTTCTTGCTCCATGTTTTGGGAATTCGCTAACACTGGGGATTCCAAAAATGTGGGGTGAGAAGAGGAAAACTTCAGGTTTGCACCTGGTGAGGACAAATCTACTCCAGAAAATTTAACATAATGTGCAGTTTTTAAAATGTCAATACTGTGGAAATGGTCAAGGGGAGGTGTCACCCTTTGATCAACTGCTATTTGGAAAGCAGCCAGTTTTCTGAGACATGTTTTTGTTGGAAGTTCCAGATGCGATGTCCCCTGTTCTCAGACCTCCAGACTGAGGGGCAAGAGAGACTAGATAGCTAGATAGCCTCTCGCCATCTGCCTCCATCCTTTAGCTAGTAAGTTAATACACTATCGTATCTCTGCCCTTTCCTGTTCACAGTGTACTTCTCAAATAAAGAGAGAAGTATTTCACTTCTAAACTTGCAACGTGGCTTTGTGTAGTTTTGTAGGCTGAGTAAGCATGGGTTTAATCTCAATAAGAGATTTTATAGGATCGGAGTTTTGTTGCCAAAAGGATGCTCTCAATCTACCCAATTCCAGACTTTTAAAAGTGTGAGATATGGTACTGAACAATTTTTCAGACCATTTGAGTCTCCTTAGGTTGGAATTGACATCTTCTGCAAAGTCTGGAATTGGTTTCATTAATGCATTAGCATTAATGGTAAGAGACAATCGCAGGGGGCAGTGGCCGCTGAAAGTAAGATCCAAAACCTCAAACTTAATAACAAAATTCATTAAAGGAGGTGATATGGCTATGTAGTCTATTATGCTGGTCCTACACGCTGCCACATATGTAAAAGTCCCACCAGATGTATCAAAACCTGTGCCATTCAGCATATGTAGCTTGGATGCTGCAAGTAGTTCAAGTAATTTTAGACCAAACTTATTAGCAACTGGGTCCCTCAAAGTACGCTCTAAAGAGTGAGATTGCGTAGCCCACTGACCATTCATACTATTTCTGACCTCTAAGTTGCCTGGCCCTGTTCTGGCATTGAAGTCCCCACATAATATAACATAGGCATATGGGAATTGGGTAGTTAACAGCTCCAATGTATTGGCTAAAAGGTCCCAGATGCACCACCCATCCTGCCGTAATCCCCTAGAAGGTATATAGACATTGATACATAGAAGTGGTCTAAAGTGTACCCCTTTAAGTAATAGTGTCTGAAAGTTATTGGGACAATTGTTTTCTAAAACCTGTACATCAACATTTAGATATAGTTGTTGTTGTTGTTGTTGTTGTTATCGTTATTTAAATTTCTACCCCGCCCTCCCCACGAATGGGCTCAGGGCGGCTCACAACCAAGGGCACCATGTGCTGATACATAAAAACAGGATAAAAACAAACAATTTTACATAATAAAGTGCTCAATGCTATTTGTCTTCAATCTAAGCAAGATGGTGTCCTGAAGATGTTACACTGTCCCGGTTCAGCGGTAGCGATCCACCGTATTGCAGTATTTCAATCTTCATAGAGGGCCGTCCCCGTTGTTACCAGGGATTGTTGGTGATGGTGGCAGTGGACTCTGAAACCAGGTTTCCTGTAGACAGAGCATATTGTGGGCATGCAATATCATCCTATCTATATAATATTTCCACCTATAACCTCAGGGTGTCTTTTACTGCCTTGTGTTTTCAAACAATGTACACAGCATTGCGGGAGGGTCAATTTTTTCAAATTCCAACAGAACACAGTATATGTATTTGCAGTTCGCTCGCCATTGAGAACCTCCCTCACTGTATCTTAGCCTGCCCGTTATGCAACGCACCCAGAGACAAATTTCCGACAGGAATTTTATTTACTCTAAAAGCATATTCTGCATATGAGAAGACTGCATTCTTGTTATCAGATACCGATAAGTTCGTAACCTATAGAGTCTCCCTAGGGGCCATTCTTATAATACATAGGCTATTTTAACCCATTCTCCTTTTAGGTATGTGATTTTAGGTTTTACTTTTTTATGTATTTTATCATACTATTTTACTGTTTTACTGTTCTATTTGAATGTTTTGTAATTTTGTTACAGCCTATGGCTAGCACAATAAATCCTTTGATGATTTGATTTGATGATTTGTAAGCTGAGTAACCGGGTAAAGTGATGCTGCTGTGTTTGTAGCTTTATTTAACCACTTTGCTTCTGCTAACTAATTGTGACTGGACTAACCACAGCAGTTAACCTCAATAGTTTTCCGACCCTGGCAGCCAATGTTGAGCAAGTTTGGGGTGCATTAAAGCTTTCCCATCAGTTGGGCACTGCAAGGAAGGCTGGGATAAAAGATGAGAGAAAATCTGGTGGGGGAGCTGGGGGAAAGAGTCACTGAAGCCAGGACTCATTGCTGAGGCAAGCCAGGATTCATTGACTGTGTCCAAGCCAAATCTTGGTTTTGCTAACCACAGATCAAATAAGCCACAGTTTGGTGTAGTGGTTAAGTGCGCAGACTCTAATCTGGGAGAACTGGGTTTGATTCCCCACTCCTCCACTTGCACCTGCTGGATGACCATAGGCTAGCCATAGTTCTGGCACAGCTGTTCTTGACAAAGAGCAGTTTCTGTCAGAGCTCTCTCAGCCGCACCTACCTCACAGGGTGTCTGTTGTGGGGAGGGGAAGGGGAAGGAGTTTGTAAGCCGCTCTGAGACTCCCTTGGACAATGAAAGCCGGGGCATAAATCCAATCTCCTCCTCCTCTTCCTCCTCCTCCTCTTCTTCCTCTTCCTCTTCTTCTTCTTCCTGTTACATCTGAATTGATCCACTATTGTACGTGAAACTGCATGCAATCATATATATCATACCTATAATCATATCAATCATATCTATAAGCAATCATATCTATCTCTGTCCTTCCCGTCAGAAATATCTGGACACTGACTATCCTCAGGAAGTGCCAATTCCTTTCTCAAGAAGCCAGTTCAATAATGTTAATGCTGAACAAATACAGCAAACACAGGACTATTTTGGGCCGGAAGCAACCAGCAAGCTGGATTTGAACACCTTGGATGTCATGAAGAGGCCCAGATGTGGGGTTTCCGATCTGCAGGCATATAGCAATGGAAATGGGCAAATAAAATGGGATCATACTGATCTGACATACAGGTATGATTTCTTGAATTTAAGATGTCAGCTGTTACTGTGTACTATAAGGAGCAGAATGATACTGGAGAAAGTATAAGACCAACAAAAGCAGGGCTACAGGCAGGGAAGCAAATGCCTAGGATCAGAACCTTTATCCAGTGTCCATTGGTTGACTGGAGGAGCCAAATTCAGGCAGCATATTTTTCTGGATTTTTCTTCTGCTAGCCAGGTGGCAGAAGATAAAAGTAGAAAGCCATTTCCCTTTTTGTTTATTGTGCATGCCCCAGGGAAAGGAAAAATTAGAAGGCAGATGTGGTGAAACTTTCACATGGACAAAAGAAGACTGTACATAAAGAGACTACAGTTCCCTTGGGGTCAAAGAGCAGTAGTTGCAAGATTGCTAAAAACTTGCATTAGTTCGCAGGTCCATATCCCAAACCCGCAATAGTGTAGTGGACCCAGAATATTCTTTGAGCTGGAAAAAAAAATGAAACAATGCCACAGTCACAACAAGATTGTGAAAAGTACAAAATTACTTATATTTGGCAGCATTAGTACAATGGAATGTAAAAAGCGGGATATACCCTGAGGTTCCTTGGTGAGATAGGTGATGGTGCCCAGGTTTTCCTGAAAACTATTTTGTCCCCTGTCTGTAAAGAGAACTGCAAGGCTGGAAGGTTGTTTGCATTTTAGAATGCAGGCAGGGTGCTCAGTGTTCAACAGATCTGCAGTTTGCCTCACCTGAATGCACCTAAAACCCAATATGCAGGGGTTTTACAGCAATTGAGTAGACATCGGAAGATGAGTACACAAAATGGCGAGAACATTTAAAAACATTAGTGTGAGCATCAACCCCAGTGACCAAGAATTTGAGAAGAAAGTTTTGTGCATAGTTTTCTTTGTTGTTGTTGCTGGCGCCCAGGGCTTTTTTTTGTAGAAAAAGCCCAGCAGGAACTCATTAGCATAATATGCCACACCCAACAGCAGAAACTCATTAGCATATTAGGCCACATCACCATGCCCCATGGCTGTGTGGAGCCTGGGAAATTCCCCCCCTTGAAGGGAAGGCAAGGCAGTTTAAACTGCCTTCCCTTGGCTTGCCCGGGTGCCCCTTCCCTCTGTAGCCATGCACGCAAAGGTTTTGGCTGTAGTGGGCATGGCCAACTCTGAAGCCAGCCAGAACTCCATTCCTGTGTGTTCCTGCCCCAAAATAGCCCTGCTGCTGCCAAGTCACAGTTGACTTATGGCGACCCTGTAAGGGTTTTCAAGGCAGGAGAAGTTCAGAGGTGGTTTGCCATTGCCTGCCTCTACATCATGACCCCAGACATCCTTGGTGGTCTCCCATCCACATACTAACCAGGGGCAACCCTGCTTAGCTTCCAAGATCTAACAAGACTGGGTTAGCCTGGGCTATCCTGGCCAGGGCCTTAGTTTTCTAGCCCTTCCCAAACAGTTTTTGCAAGCTCTTGTTTCACAGAGCACATGATCTCAAATGGCAGGTGATGTTACCATTCCAAAGGCTGTTGTTGAAAGTTTGTCTAAAACCAGATTATCTGACAAACATCTGATACCTGTTTTCATGGATTCAGATTTTGCTTCTGTTACTTAAGGCTGTGGGAAAAATTTATTTGTAAAATTTATATCCCACCTTTTTTGCCTTCATTGGGGCCACCAATGTGATTAAAATGCATTGTCGAAACTATTAAACAATTAAAACCAAAGCTAAAATGCACATACAAAACCATAAATACATCAATTATAACATATAGCATGAAGGAAGATACACTGAGGAATGCCGGACAAATCAAAGAAGTCTTCACCTGCTGGCAAAAGATGGCAACAAAAGAGACAGGTGAGTCTCCCTGGGGACACATATCCAGAATTTTGAAGCTATGACTAAGAAAGCCCTCTCCTGGGTTGCCACCCACCTAATCTCAGAAGGTGGGGGCACCTGAAGCAGGGCTTTGGGAAATGACCATAATTGTCATGTAGAGTCGTAAGGGTGCCGGCAATCCTTCTGAACACTGTAGCAAAAACAAGTAGTTACAAATGCTCCCTCTAAACTGTGGAGTCCTGTGAGCGAAAATTCTACTTTCTGAGCTACTGGCATTAAAGTTGTGAGCAGGTGATTTGGCTACTGCAAAAATTAGCTTGCTCTGGAGCCATCCTTCATGAACTAAGACAAAAATGTGTGAGCTGGAGGCTAAAAAACTGTGAGCTAGCTCACACTAACTCAGCTCAGAGGGAACACTGGTAATTACAGTGCAAAACATTTGGTGGTGGTTAAGAGCGGCAGACTCTAATCTGGAGAACCAGGTTTGATTCCTCACTCCTCCACATGGGTCAGTCACAGTTCTCTCAGAGCTCTCTCAGCCCCACCTACCTCACAGGGTGTCTGTTGTGGGGAGAGGAAGGGGATTGTAAGCCACTCTGAGACTCCGAGAGAAGGGCAGGGTATAAATCAAGTTCCTCCTCCTCCATAACATTCAGATTTCCTGCATACGTTTGCAGTTTTGGCTTCTGAAAATGTTATTTACTTTGAACCCAGTGATTCTGAGCAGGGCTATTTTTGGGCCGGAACGCATAGGAACGGAGTTCCGGCTGGCTCCCAAGTTGGCCACGCCCAGCAGGAACTCATTAACATAATAGGACACACCCAACAGCAGAAACTCATTAGGATTGGCTACATTAGGGGTGTGTGGCCTAACATGCAAAGGAGTTCCTGCTACAAAAAAAGCCCTGGCGTTTTGACAACAAACAAGGTAAACAGAATAAGAAGGGAAAGGTAGGTATGGCTGGATAACCACACTTCTGGTAACATGGGGGTGCGGCCCAATGTGCTAATGAGCTGTGCTGTCAGGGGTGTGGCCAATTATGCTAATGAGTTCCTGCTGTTGGGTGTGGTGTATTATTTCTACAAAAAAAGCCCTGATTCTGAGGATAAAGCCTGTACTTTAACCCATGCATCGACAAACAGCCTGTCGGTTCTAGACTGTGAATGTGGTTCAAGTGTGCCCAGAGTTATGATATTTTGATGGGAAATATTCATTTCCTTTGCTGTTGTGTATTTTAAAGATTCGTAAACTACACACCGGACATGGCTCGTGCTGATGTAGAAGAGGCCTTTGAGGGAGCATTTAAAATGTGGAGTGATGTGACCCCCTTGACCTTCAAAGAAGTTTTTAACAGTACTGCCGATATAATGATCTCTTTTGTTTCTGGAGGTAAACAAATGACATTGTAAAAACCCTTAAATAGGTTACTTGTTGCTCCTAGATGGGAGGTTATTTATTTATTTATTTATTTATTTTAAGATCACAGTGACTACTTAGCTGACTGTCCCTTTGATGGAGAAGGTAAAATGCTGGCTCATGCCTACTATCCTATTTCTGGTTTGGTATTTGCTGGTGATATACATTTTGATGAAAGCGAACACTGGACAAAGACTACAGAAGGTATTTTCATGCTTTTGTTTATTAAAAGACACCAATGTTCATGTATTCATAGCAGTGATTATAAACTCCGCTCTTCTGCCCTAAATATTATGACACAAGTGCTATTCCAGCATCACAATGTTTAAAAAAGTATCTATGCATTTAGTCCACATTTTCTAGTGTTGCCAACAATGTGGATGAAGCGGTCTTTCTTCCTTAATGGAGGCTTAATAGAATGAAATGTTGTGGCATTACTTACCTATCTATCATGACAAGCTTCACAAGAACAGACGTTGTCGCGCTGCCCCTTGGTCTTTGGGGTGGCGCCCCCTGTAGCCATGTTGCCGCCGTCCCTTGCCTGACCTCTGGGAAGGAAGGGGTAGACGGGTGGTCCAGGTGGCGGTCCGGTGAACAAAAGGGGGGAGGGAGCGAGGGGCCTCAGACAGGCAGGGGGCGGGGTTAGCTTCACCCCTCAGGTCCCTCTGCCAGCATGCTGTGACTTCTTCCGCCCACTCTCTCTCTCCCTGCTTCGTTCTCTTTCTCTCTGTGCTTCAGCTCCTTCGTCTCAGCGTGCTCCTCCTCCCCGGCCCCTCCTGAGTCCCGCCTTTTATTCCCCTTTCCCCGCTCCCAGGACCACCCTTCTACCCCGCTGGTTTGGCCCCACCCCCCTTTAGCTAGGGAGATGCCGGCAGGGCATTTCCCTACTGGGCGTTGGAGTGCCACCGCCAGCCTCAGCAGTCCCTGTGCCGTGCTGCCGGCGCCGTCCTGCTGCTCCTGAGGCTCTGCGGTGGCCTCCAGTGTGTCAGCCCGCTCTCCCTGCTCATCTCCGTGGTGACGGCTGTATGGGCGGCCGCATGGGCTCCAGTCGCGTCTGCGAGCCCATCCGGCGTGGCGAACGGCGGCTGTCTGCGCTTCCACTCCTGGGCGTTCGGGTCTGCCCTCCCCCGGTAAGGCGGGCTACGAGGGTCTTGTAGGACTTGGTGGGGGCTCTGGGGTCCGGCCATCCCAGCCCGCAACCCCCGGAGTTGGACAGACGTGAAGCTGCCTTATACAGAATCAGACCCAGGGTCCACCAAAGTCAGTATTGTTTACTCAGACTGGCAGCGGCTCTCCAGGGTCTCAGGCAGAGGTCCTTCCCATCACCTCCTACTTAATCTTTTTAACTGGAAGATGCCAGGGATTGCGCCTTGGACCTTCTGCATGCCAAGAGGATGGTCTGCCAGTGAGCTAGAGCCCCTCCTCATAAATCTTCCCATTTCCACACATTAAGCCTCTATTAAGGGTGCCGGATATTTTGGTCCAAATTGTTGGCAACTAATTTTGGACTTATACAACTCAGCCCTGGAATTCAGTGATATTAATAAAGTTTATAAATATCTGGTTTATAATATAAGATTCCTAAACTTGCAAAGCCCATTTTTGGCCTCACTACGGCCACTGAATGGCTTGCTGTATCGTTCATTTGCACAGAGAAACATTTTTAAGTCCTTCATTGACAGTTTCCATCAGATCAAGCTGCTGAGGTCAATAGCTGTACTTCTTCAGAACTTGATTACTTTAATCTCTAACTCAACCTCAATGAGAAACTGTCCTTCTTTGATGGGTACTGTAATTTACAGCAAATTGGCCCAACTCTGCCTAAAGTCCAGCCATCTAATCATCATCACAAATGCTCAAAAGCATCACATAAACTTCAAGGGCAGACAGCTGAAGTAAGCATGTTCCAGCATGTTCTTCACAAAACAGTACCCTTATACTTACTCAGTTGCATCTCCCAGTATACCTCCACATGTCAGCTATGTTCTTCAGACAGCCTTCTTGTGTTGACTTTTCCTAGGATTGTTCATTCAGTGACAGCCAGGTCACAAACATTTCCTGTAGTTGTCGAAGGCTTTCACGGCTGGAGTTCGAGTTCATTAGTTGCTGTAGATTTCCAGGGCTGTGTGGCCATGGCCTTGGCATCGTAGAACCTGACGTTTCGCCAGTAGCTGTGACTGGCATCCTCAGAGGTATAATAACAAATTATTGACACAGTAATGGGATAATGTGGAGAACAAGAAAAACTGTGAAAAAGTGACGCTTAATATATATCTTTGAAGAATCATAGAAAAGTTAACAAAAATAATATAGAAAAATATATTGACGGTGATCTCCGGAATGTCTAGCCGTTTCGAAGGAAGATCTTCTTCTGAACAAAGATGTAGGACCTTATGAATACAACAATATACATATTTGAAATTCTGGACATTATATGATTTGTTACAATGTAATTAATAAAAAGAGTAAAACCTTACAAAAACTGTCTCTCAATAGTTCATATCCTCTGGTGACATCTCACAATTATCAAATAAGATTTTCTATAAAATACAACAAATTCTATTGTAATACACATCACATATTACTTATACACCATCATCTTTCAAATATTTAAAATATTGTTGTATTCATAAGGTCCCACATCTTTGTTCAGAAGAAGATCTTCCTTTGAAACGGCAAGACATTCCGTAGATCACCGTCAATATATTTTTCAATAACTATGTATATTATTTTTGTTCACTTTTCTATGATTCTTTAAAGATATATATTAAGCGTCACGTATAACACAGAAAGATGGAGTACTCTCTGTATTGAGGTGCCTGCCTACCATTTTTCTTCTCACTTCGACACAGAGAGTATTCCATCTCTGAGGATGCCAGTCACCGCTACAGGCGAAATGTACAATGCCAATTCTACAATGCCAAGACCATGGCCACACAACCCGGGAAATCTACAGCAACTAATTTCCCGTAGTCATTCTAGTTCTTTGAAAAGGCCTATCAGAGTAGTGGGTGCTGAGGGCACCTTCATTCTCTCCATTCAGAAAAATGTGTCAGTCAGCCACAATCCACAGGGTATTCAGTGGAGGGTAAAATGTTTTGGTGGTTTATTTGTATTTAAAAAAATTCTGTGTGTTTTCAGTTTTGTTAGATGGACTGTCTTTGTCTCCTTGCATTGTTAGCTGCCTTGTATCTGAGATACTAAGGTGGGGAACAAATGTTTTAACTAAATAAAATATTTGATAGGAATGTTTTGTACTAATGTGATTTTTATCAGCACTCATTTTCCCCCCTGTTTTGAGGGACAAAAATGAAAGCGGTTACTGGCCATGAAATTGGACATTCATTGGGTCTTTCACATTCAGAGAATGAACAGTCTTTAATGTTTGATACATATAATTCAAAGATTTCCGAGCCTCAACAGGATGACATTGATCGCATACAGGCTCTTTATGGTAAGTATAGAGTATCAGCTGAACGTGTGAAATTAATCCATAGGTGTGTGCACCGAGAAACTTTTCGTTGTAACTTATAAAAGGATTTAGGCTTGGGTTGGGTGGGTAGGGGGGTACCATGATTGCTTATTTTGGAGTAGGGCATGATCAGTTCATTGTTCAAATCCATGTGGTTCTGGAGTTTGGGACCATTATTTTCAATGGGAAATGTATATGATGGTCTGGGGCAGTTGTTTATAAAGAAAACAGCCCCAGATCTGTACAGTACTATTCCCTCTAATCTAAAGAGCCTCCAAATTTCAAGTGAATTATACCAAGGGGTCAGTTTTACATACCCCTGAAG
>NW_015172605.1:304888-310508 GCF_001447785.1 Gekko japonicus | reverse complement strand
AAAAAGTATCTATGCATTTAGTCCACATTTTCTAGTGTTGCCAACAAAGTGGATGAAGCAGTCTTTCTTCCTTAATGGAGGCTTAATAGAATGAAATGTTGTGACATTACTTACCTATCCATCATGACAAGCTTCACATCTTTCTGTGTTATACCTTTGAGGATGCCAGTCACAGCTACTGGCGAAATGTCAGGTCCTACAATGCCAAGACCATGGCCACACAACCCGGGAAATCTACAGCAACTAATTTCCCGCAGTCATTCTAGTCCTTTGAAAAGGCCTATCAGAGTAGTGGGTGCTGAGGGCACCTTCATTCTCTCCATTCAGAAAAATGTGTCAGTCAGTCACAATCCACAGGGTATTCAGCGGAGGGTAAAATGTTTTGGGGGTTATTTGCATTTTTAAAAATTCTTTGTGTTTTCGGTTTTGTTAGATGGACTGTCTTTGTCTCCTTGCATTGTTAGCTGCCTTGTATCTGAGATACTAAGGTGGGGAACAAATGTTTTAACTAAATAAAATATTTGATAGGAATGTTTTGTACTAATGTGGTTTTTATCAGTACTCATTTCCCCCCCTGTTTTGAGGGATAAAAATGGAAGCGGTTGCTGCCCATGAAGTTGGACATTCATTGGGTCTTACACATTCAAAGAATAAACAGTCTTTAATGTTTGAGTCATATACTCCAAAGATCCTCGAGCCTCAACAGGATGACATTGATCGCATCCAGGCTCTTTATGGTAAGTATAGAGTATCAGCTGAACGTGTGAAGCAAATCCATAGGTGTGTGCACCGAGAAACTTTTCGTTGTAACTTATAAAAGGATTTAGGCTTGGGTTGGGTGGGTAGGGGGGGTACCGTAATTGCTTATTTTGGAGTAGGGCATGATCAGTTCATTGTTCAAATCCATGTGGTTCTGGAGTTTGGGACCATTATTTTCAATGGGAAATGTATATGATGGTCTGGGGCAGTTGTTTATAAAGAAAACAGCCCCAGATCTGTACAGTACTATTCCCTCTAATCTAAAGAGCCTCCAAATTCCAAGTGAATTAGACCAAGGGGTCAGTTTTACATACCCCTGAAGTAGATGCCTCTTGGCACAGAATCCGTTGTCTTCACTGCGTTCTAAAATGGCAGTCAAGCATTAACTTAGTAGGAAAGCTCCATCTGGCTGTGGCATTTAAAAAACACAAAAATCCTGTCTGCATTTCCCTACTCTTACAGTGACTGGATGAGAATAAACATTTCTTAGTTTTCCACAGAAAACTCTGTTATTTGCCAGCCTTCCTTGTTGTGGCCCGTTTGTTTCCTTTCAAGTCTCCTCCGGAAGAAAATCCCAATGCTGAAAGGCAGCTTTATGCCCAGCTTTGAGATGGAACAAAGGGAGATGCCTGAAGGCTCATTGGATATAATAGGAGCCAGGAATGTCAATTGATTTGTATAGGGTCAATTGCACTATATCATCACAGCACACAACATTTGCAATGAAAATGCAGAACAGATTATGAAAATGCAGAACAGACTATGAAAATGCAGAACAGACTATGAAAAACTGGGCCTGAAATGACAGCTTCCAAAGTGGAATGAGAGTTCCTGGGAGTAGAATGACAGTCCCTGGGCCCAGATAAAATGTTCTGGGATCCGAATGATGGCACTCGGGACTGGAATCAGGGCTCTGAGGAGTGTCATTGCAGTCCCAAAGCTATTTATGGAGTCCCAGGAACGATCATTCCACTCTGAGGGCTACTGTATACCTACCCTTTGCCCCCTTGGACTGTGTTTTGACTACATGCTTTTCCACTCATTGGTTACCTGCCTGAACCCAGGCATCAAAAGCAGCAAGTCATGACTTCTGGTTTCACCCCAGAAATAACAATGCTATTGAGTGACAGTGATTTTTTTTCCAGCATACCCCCCTATCAGTGTACTGAGCAGCAGCAGGGTTGGGGGCTTGCCCCTGAGAGGTCTCCCATCCTAGCAGGAGACCTGGCAACCCTTGATGTGACTTAGCAGAGCTTCACTGACCTTTTACATTGAACCTTAGAAAATATGAGCCTCTTGCTGTGTCTCTGAGCGGCCTCTTTTCAAACCCTGATTGTTTTTCAGTTCTTCTTGTTTCCTCTTTTTCAAGGACGTCCAGAAGACGGTCATCACCGGCAAACATACCAGTCATCTCCAGGAAAACTTCTAGTAGAACAGACTGCACAAAATTTGTGTGACGAAAACACAACTCTCGATGCTGTCGCCACTTACAAAGGAAGGATTTTATTATTTACTGGAAAGTAAATGAAACCTAAATATTGGCAAATAGAAGGGGAAGTCGTGGAAGTAGTGACAGACTTCACGTTCCTGGGATCCCAGATCACCGCAGACTGTGACAGCAGCCATGAAATTAAAAGATTTCCTTGGGAGGAAAGTGATGGCGAACCTAAACAGCATGATAAAAAGTAGAGACATCACCCTGCCAACAAAAGTCCGCATGGTCAAAGCAATGGTATTCCCAGTAGTCATGTATGGCTGTGAGAGTTGGACTATAAGGAAGGCCGAGCGCCGAAGAATAGATTCTTTTGAACTATGGTGCTGGAGGAGACTCTTGAGAGTCCCTTGGACTGCAAGAAGAACAAATCAGTCAATCCTCAAAGAAATCAACCCTGACTGTTCCCTGGAAGGCCAGATAATGAAACTGAAGCTCAAATACTTTGGCCAGCAAATGAGAAGGGAGCACTCACTGGAGAAGACCCTGATGCTGGGAAAGATTGAAGGTCAAAGAAGACGGGGACGGCAAAGGATGAGATGGTTAGACAGTGTCATAGATGCAACGAACATGAAATTGAGTGAACTTCAGAGGACAGCAGAAGACAGGAGGGCCTGGCGTGACCTGGCCCATGGGGTCGCGAAGAGTCGTACTCGACTGTGCGACTGAACAACAAAAACTTAGTATTTGGTATCAGCTCTGTCTTGGGAACCATATGGTGGTTCTGAAAATGTTCTTGTCAGATTTACAGCATCTCAAGCAGTTGTGTTTAAAGGATACATTTAAAAGCTTTCATGGCAGAAATCTTTATGTAGATTGAATTAAATGTTCTCCTTATCTTTTTTCCCTAGATACTTCATAGAGATCAATCTTAGGAAAGAACAGGCATTAGGAGCAAATATTTCTTGTTCCTGGTCAGATTTGGTACATGGTGTTGATGCCAGTTATGAAGCTGAAGGCCTCTTATATTTTTTTAAAGGTAAATATCCTGAGTCTCACACATTTTAAACTAGAAGTGTTGTCATTATTCCCATAGTTGTTAATGTGGTCTCCTGAAAATACTTACCACTTAACAGAGCATAGAGAGAGAGGTCTCTGCTCTGAGAGGCTAACAATCCAGAATTTGACATGAGGGAGGTAACAAAGGGAGGCAACAAAGGCTAACAATCCAGAGTATGACATGAGGGAAGCAACAAAAAGGAGTTGAAAGAAAGGGAGGGGAGATACGTATTTGTTCCAGTGACATACGCTTAGACTTAATTTTGAGATTGAACATGATGTTAAGGCAGCCTGCTAGGAGATCCTATTAGCAGGATATCATGTTATTATATCACACTAATGGTAAAATAACTAAATTACTAAATAAGAACTAGTGGAGAGCCAGAGTGGTGTAGAAGAAGAGTTTGTTTTTATACCACACTTTTCTCTACCCAAAGAAGTCTCAAAGTAGCTTACAATCGCCTTCCCTTCCCCTCCACATGAATCCTGCTAGGTGACTTTGGGCCAATCACAGTTCTCTCCAAACTCTCTCAGCCCCATCACAAGATGCCTGTTGTGGGTAGAGGAAGGGAAGGCAATTATAAGCTGCTTTGGGACTCCTTAAGGTAGAGAAAAGTGGAGTGTAAAAATCTTCTCCTCTTCTTCTTCTTCTTCTTCTTCTTCTTCCCAGGATCACTACCCATGTTTCCCACTGCTCGGGGCGACCAAGATCGAAGCAAGTGATGCCCTCAGAGGAGGTTGCGGCGGCGGTGGAGGCCGAGGAGGAGGTAGATGAGGACGAGGTGGAGGTCGAAGTCGAAGTAGACATGTTCGCTCGTTCGCTAGTGACGAGATGTGCTGCGAAACGGCGGCGGGGTCTCGGGAACGAGGCGAGGCGCGGAGGATGTGAAGTGAGGTGCGGAGGAGCCCCGGGCTTGCTGGCGGCTGGACGGCGCGAGGCGCTTGCGATGAGCGGAGACAAAGCGGCGGGGCATGGTGAGGCGAGGTGGGGCACGGCGAGGCTCATCGAGGCGCGGCGGGCGAGGCACAGTGAGGCGAGGTGGGGTGTGGCAAGGTGAGGCGCGGTGGGCGAGGCATGGCAAGGCGCGGCGGACGAGGTGAGGCACGGCGAGATGGGGCGATATGGCGAGCAGAGATTGCAGGTAAGGCCTTACGGAGCAATGTGCAGTGCGATGAGCGGTGATCCAAGCGCAGCGAGGGGCGGCAGTCTTGAAAAAGCTTTGAGTGCAGGGGGATTATGTTAAAAGAAACAGCACAAGGGAAAGGCTTAACACTTCTCTGCCAGTACTCCAGACCTGATCCAGAAGAGATCCCAGATCACAGGTAGCTTTATGTCAGGCAGTGTAGGAGCACTCTTTGAATGGTGCGATCTTAGTGACCTGCATCATTCTCCTTTCCTTGAGGTTACATATGAGGAAACATGTAGGCATTTAGGCTGCAGTCCTAAAAAACATGCACCTTCGTATAAGCTCCACTGCATAAAATGGGACTTACTTCTGGGTAGACATGCTTAGGATTACACTGTGATTTGCCTAGTAACTTTACCTGCATACAGAGGTTTGTCCCATCTACATCTAGTATAAGAAATTTATTCTGCTGCCATCTACTTCCCTAAAGGGTAGAAGGTACTATAGACACCTTACAGGGTACTAAAGACTGTAGTGACTGGAATGCTTTGATGGTGCTTTTCACCTGAATATGTAGAGCAGTGAAGGAAGCAAAGCACCATCAGTCCCCCCCCACAGCACATCCTTCCAGCTCCCCAAGGCTACTTCTTGACAGCCAATTGACAAAATCTAGGCAGGGGTCAGATGCAAATTCCAAAAAACCTTCAATTACTTCACCACTCTGGCTTTAGCCCCCACTGTGCTAGGAAGTTCTAGAAACATCAACTTATTCTCAGTGTACTGGTCTAGCAAGATGGTCATAATTTCATTCAGCATGATGGATCACAGTGGCTACAACATTATGAAAAATCGTACAAACCTAGAAAATGGCTTTCTATAGAAGGGTGGAACTCTTCTGTTTACACAGCAAGGTAAATTGCCTAAGATTTCTGTTTGCAGGGGGGAAAAACCTGTAAATTAGTTTTGGAGTAGCTCTAGGTAAATAGAGATTATAGTACTCGCAGCTGGGTATTTATTTACTGAACAATCACACAGTAGAATAGAACCTCAGAGATACACACTCAGCAGTGATCCACTTGTGGCTCATTCATGGCTACTCTCTCTATACATGGCCAGACATGAGCCATGTGAATTGATCTGGCCATGTATCAAAGCAACCAGGGCCTGAGGATATCTGGGGCTGGGACTTAGCTGAATTACCACAGAAGAGAAAAGAAGTGTGCAGCACTGGCCTGTGTCATTA
>NW_015172605.1:303399-304552 GCF_001447785.1 Gekko japonicus | reverse complement strand
AGCTGAGAGCTGTGGGCAGAGCTCGCCCGCCACTGCCATTTGTATCTACTCCTGGGCTGCAGGAGCGCTGCTCCAGCTCGCTCTGGCCCTGACCCCTGCTTGTAACCATTGTAGGAAATCAGTTACAGAGAAAAAAATGAGATAATTGCTTCATGACATTCCAGGGCTGCATTAAATAGGGATTTTTTTAAAAGGTAAAACAGAAAATCACTGAATCTCCTCACATTTGGCAATCTGCATAATTTTAATACCAAGGAGCTCCTGTGTTATGCCTATCAACTACTTTATACTAAATGCCCCAGACAGGGACAAAGTTTTCAGTGACAGGCAGCACTCATATACGTACCCCTGAGAAACAGCAGGTGATCACAATGGCTGTACAATGGGAAAGCTAAGATCTGGCAGGAGCAGGTTGTTAGAAGAGAGTCTAAGAAAGAATCTATTCAGAGGGTGGATTAAAGTTCTGTAGAGGTATCTGATATTTAAGTTTCCTTGCATGGGGAATGGGATACAAAGGTGTTACAGCACACCAGCAAAGTCTGTTTCAGTACAGTGTTGTATTTATATTTATTGAACAGTCCAGACGGAGCACTGGGCACTGGCTGAAACCTAACAGCCCACAGCTCTTGATTAATCTCTCTTATATATAATTGCCAAATGGTAGTGGCTTCTGGCCTATGGGGTGGCATAATTGCATGCGCTCCCTCAGCCATTGCCCTGCCGGCTGCCAGTCAAGACTACTGGCGTGCCATTGGTCGGGTGTGCTCCTTTTCCCTGCCCACTAGGTCAGGCACTGTTCTCTGTCAGAAGCTCTGTGTCTCCTGATGAACACAGTTCTCTTGCTTAGCTCCTGAGTGTGGGACAAAGGTTTCCCTCAGTGGCTGTTGTGAGGACTCATAGGGTTGCCAGTTCCAGGTAAGGAAGCCAGTTTAAGGAAGCCAGAGTTTGGGGAGGGGAGAGGGGAGGCCTCAGCTGAATAGAATGCCATAGAGACCACCAGCCAAAGCATTCTCACTTCTCTCTCAGTGGCTGTTGGTATACAACCAAGCTTGGTTCTGCCAGTAAAGAGACAAAGGAACAAAACCCTTTATACGGCTTTGTGAAAAACTCATTGGGCCCAGTCCTGAGCCAGCTCCAGGTTTGGAAATTCCTG